>NC_084793.1:139138962-139440444 GCF_963169125.1 Humulus lupulus
CGAGCCATACTAATGTTATAGGTACAAAGTGGATATTTAAAAACAAAACTAGTGAATTTGGCACCATAATAAGAAATAAAGCTAGGATAGATGCACAGGGGTACACTCAAGTTGAATGAATTGATTTTGATGAGACATTTTCCTCTGTTGCAAGACTTGAATCCATAAGATTATTGCTAGTTATTTCAGGTGTTATTTGTTTAAAATTATTCCAAATGGATGTCAAATCCGTTTTTTTAATGGATTCTTGAATATGTGGAGCAACCCAAAGGGTTTTAGGACCTTCACTGTCCTAATCATGTTTTTAAACTATAAAAAGCTTTGTATGGGTTGAAACAAGCCCGACGAGCTTGGTATGAGAGACTAACTCATATTTTACAATGACTCTTATACATTTTTAAACTAATACCCTACCAAATTTCATAGCTTTTTTATTAGTAAAACTCTTTCAAAAGTTAAAACAATCTAGGCAGTGAATGCTGCCCAGAATTTTCCAGATTTGCATCACAATGCCAAAAAGTGCATAACTTGGGTTTAATCATCAAGTACTCACAAATAACTATGCAACTAAACTGTAAATCCTAAAATTGGAAAAAAATTTAGAAATATCTTTTTATTTAAAAGATAATTTTAGATTCCTATTATTGTGACTTTCAAAAATTAATGTCTCGAATTAATTTTTAAGTTTTCCATATAATTCCTTATTTACCTTGATTTTATCACAATATGTTTATAAAGGGGATTTGTATCTTCGTTATATAAAGAAAATATTTTGTGCTTACTCAAAATCATTTCTTTAATATTTGTCTTTTATTTTTCATGCTGCTCAAGGTCATAAACTTCAGGAAACACAATCTTTGAAGTAATTAATTGTTATTTCTATCTTGAGAAATTTGATCTGACACAGGAATTAGCTCTCATCGCCAAATCTGTATCTGTTAGATTAGAATCACCTAAAAATGGCAAATCTTCATTAATCAAGAATATATTCAAATATTCTTTCTTTTATTAGGAGATTCTTTCTCAGCCTTTCTGAGCATGAAATGGACTCTATAAATAGTCTTCTAAGTCCTTGAGAAAAAAGGAACTCTTGGATGCATAGTTTGTGAGTGAATTGTAAAATTTGTGAGAGTTCCTTGTTTGTATTTAAGTTCATTGTATTCACGTGATCTTGTAGTAAAATGAGTATTTAGTTTTGTGGTGAGTTTAAACCACTTTCATGAGTGAATACATGTTTTAATTTTAACACAATTTTTATAGTCTTAGGGAGAGGATATTTATAAGCCTTGTGTCGAGAGGATGCAAGCACTTGCTGGCCATTGAAGGGAGTTCAAGTGGTTGAGGTTTCAATCAGAATCAGATTAGTGAAGAGAAGTACAACAAAGTTGCAACAAATCTCAAGAGGGAGTCTTGTATTGTTTTAGTCAATATTTTGTACTTGTGATTCCTTATTAATTTGTTTTATTCGAAAGGGTTTCTGGACCTTGTAAAAATTTGTTGTATTCTTTATTGTTTTTGCACTGTCTTTTTATTGTGTTCAGTTTCTGTCGTGACAAGTTCGAATTCTGTCCTGATAGATCTTAAATCCATTTCAACACTTAATTAATTCACATAGTTTAATTAATTTTTTAATTACAAAAAATAGAATTTCATACACAAATTATTTTCACAAACAGAGGAAGTAGAGTGCGATCTGATCTGTTGGAAGCGAGACCATGAAATTTTGGCAGCATGCACTTTTACACAACTTAACAACTATAAGCATTTCTAGCATAATCCTAGCCACATACATGCATGAAAATCATCAAATCGTACAATCTCAACATTAAGCCTAAAATTAAGTCTGAAAACTATAAAAATAACCTATACAACCAGATCTACCAACATAAATCATAAAACTCTAGAACAACCATAAATTTCTACCTTTTGATAGTTGTAGCGTGGAGATATGTTTTCCTTAGCTTCTCAAACTCCCCCTTGTGCTCTACACTCTCAAACCAAGCCCCAAAGTCTCACATGCATATCTTTAAGAGAGAATTAGACTAGAAAGACTTAGATGAGGGAAAAACATGCAAACTACCAAGACCTCTTACCTTGCTTATACTTTATCACCAAAGTGCTCGCCCGTTGAGATCCAACTAGTACATGTTTTCCTTGAACCATTGAAAGCAAGATCAATGCCATGTTTCAGGTTTGAAGAAAAAAGTAGAGGGGAAGATGAATGGGGTTTTGAAACTTACTCTACATAAATGTTCTCTTGAGCTTCTCCCTTCTTCAATGGGGGATGGGTGTTCTTAGCTTATGGAGAGAAAAAATTGTAGCAATGGAGGGGTAGAGGGATTTAGGGTTTCAGGATTGGGAGAGGGAATGGAAGAGAGAGTGTTTTCTTGAGAGAAAATAATTTTTGTGAGAAAATGATTAAAATTGTAAGAGAAAAAATGATTATGGTTTAACTTGTGAGTGGCGTAAGGCTCTTACTCTTCCCTAGGGTAGGTGTCCTAGACTCTTTAGAGCCCTAGGGCATAGCCTTGTTGCCCACCACACTCTCTCTCCTCCCTTGGAAAAGACCTTTATGCCCTTGCTCATTTTTACCTCTCTCCTTAGACACTCAAGGGCCCTTTGGTAATTTTACTTATCTAAAATCTGCTAAATTTTTACCCTATAGTTTTTAAATATCTCCAAGCTTAATTAAATAAATTAAATGTGAACCAAAAATAAAATTTGTCACATATTACATAATTTTCGTAATTTTATCAAGTTGACCAAAATGCTCTTAAAGGCCCAAGCAAGAAATTTCCATTCTTAAGCCCGGTTGATTTGAATTCAAACCTCAATCATTTTTTCTTAAATTTATTGGCTCGACTATAAAATCTCAGTTGCCAAAATATTGTTATGCCATAGTATTTCCTATTTTATTTAATCCGAGATTTTTCTCCCATTAGGGTTTACTCCTTGGTCTGAGAGCAAACCTTTCTTTGCATAAAACTATATCATTTACCTGATCATCCTAGCAGCTATAAAAATTCACGAATTATCACAAATTCATATAATATCATTTATCAAAACAATCGGCCACTAGCATGTGTTCAAGACACGAGACGTCATATAATGCTCAGCCTGTAGAAGATGGGGTAAGTCCTGAGAATGTGAGGGATTCTCCATCACCTCTCCAGTGCAACCTCACCTCGGATCGTCACTTGACTCAAGAGGAATACAAGAATTTCCAAGATATGGTTGATCTTTACCTCCACCACCCAAAGAGTTGGCTGCCTCCTCGAGGGTTTCTAACTTTGGATGATGTGACATCCTTCGAAATGCATTGGTTTTCCCAGTACGAGACTAACACCACTCAGGAGATGGGGAGGCTTATAAGGGATTTTGCGCACTCGATGCTTCATTAGGAGGAGTCGTCTAGTGGTGGGGCTTCCCGAGAAGCCCATGGGGTCCCAACATTACTCTATTTTATTATTTTGTTTCGCATGCTTCTATTGGAACTAAAACTTTTTTTCTCCATGTAGGTAAGATGGGTTTGGCAAACATTGCCCGCACCGCCAGGCGGATCCTAGGCTGGAGGGTCCCAACGACCCCACAAGGGAGTGGAACCTTCTCTGCCCCCTAAAAGGCAGCTGACCTGATCGTCTCTAGGTTAGGTGTCTTAGGTGGAGGACACACCCGCCATCGATGTGTCTTCATCTCCTTCCCCTCCCAATACTACAAGGGTTTCCAGGGCGATCAAAATCTCGAAGATACTGTAGCTTCCGAGGTAGTGGAGAGTCCAATAGTCAAGAACATCCCCCATCTTGCTTGTGTACATAGAGAGGTATGAGGGGGCGATCCTTGAGTGTTACAAGGCCATGGTTGAGTATTTTGATGATTGCATGGAGGAGGGAAATCGGAACTTGAGACTTGTCAACACAATAGTTGAGGACGCTTTTTATGTGGCTTGGTTTAACAACAAGAGCATGGACCACGCCTTTAGTGAAAAGATCGACACTACTTGGCTCCTCTTTGAGGAGTGTCTCAGGGCAACAGAAGTTGTTGAGGCTGCTGGTACGAGCAGAGAAGCTGGTCGAATTCCCAAGATCGACCCTATCATTGACCTCATACAAGACGTTCCCCCAGGGCTAGATAGGCTTCTTTTTGTATTTTTTTTTCTTTTTGTAGTTGTAAGTAGTCCTACGAGCCATCTTTGTAAATAGTCCTGTGAGCCATCTATCACTGGGATGTAAAGAATTTTAATGCTTGAGTCCCCGAAAACTATTTAAATACTCTATTGAATGGCTTAGTTTCTCTACTTACTTGCCTTCTTTGGCTTTTTCTTACACATTTTACATACAGTGTCTAGTAATGATGAAAATTGGACTTACAAAATGTACAAGATTTTCTCAAATTCTTTATGTAATGTAGCATCACGAAAAAAATTGATTTAACTTAACCTATTTTTGTCCACCTATCGTGGGCCCAAGTTTAGGCAACTCAAGACTTATGCTCCCAAGTCTAGGCGACTTTGGGCTTGTATGCCCAAGTTTAGGCAACTTGGGACTTGTGTGCTCAAGTCTAGGTGACTTAGGGCTTCAGTGCCTTTCACAATTTTAGTCCTTGGGAACTTAATGTTGTTTCACGGGCGCTTAGTCCTCGGGAAATGGATTGATTCCTCACACATATTTGTGTGATTTTGGTCTCGTGCGTGAGTCTAGGCTACTCGGGTCTTGCTTGACAAAGTTTAGGAAACTTGGAACTTGTTCCCAAGTCTAGGTGACTTGAGGCCTGTTTGCCCAAGTTTCTGCAACTTGGGACTTGTGCCCAAGTGTAGGTGACTCGAGGATTTGAATCCCTTTACAATTTTTGTTCTCAGAAACTTAATATTGCTTCGCAGGCTCTTAGTCCACGGGAAGTGTATTGAGTTCTTGTTCTTAGGAGATTTAGGTTTATTTGTTCTCGTGGGCCTTGTGACACTAGGTTTACTCTAAGGTGCCCCATATAGGCTCCTCTAACTGAGTTCCTTAGGTCATGCTTGTTGGGAACTCTCGCAAGCTTTATGACACTAGGTTTACTCTAAGGAACTCTGTATGGGCTCCTCACACTGAGTTCCCTAGGTCATGCTCTGCAAGCGGGCTATCCTCATAGGGTGACTATTCCACTTATGCCCCTAAGTGATCAGAAATTGGTCTACGTTCACTTGTCTAGGACAGCAAGCAAGTACATTAAGTGCTTGTAACTTAAATAAAAAAAATATTGGCAAAATCTCTAGATTTCATCTATCGTGTTTTGTATACACAATTTTTATTAAGTGCTTGTAAGATAAATATGAGTTGTAAAATTAGAAAACACATAAATTGCTTGCATTACTGGTAATATCAGCAAAGGTGCTCAGCTTTCCAGGCATGGGCTATTAACTTCCCATGTATTCGGGCCAACTTGTATGTCCCAAGACATATGGTGCTCTCGACCTTGTATGGACCTTCCTAGTTAGGGCCCCACACTCCAGCACTAGGATCTCGGGTTTCCAGGAAAAATCTTTGCAACACCAAGTCCCCAACCTCAAACTTCCTATCCTTCAGTTTAAAATTGAAATACTTGGCCACCTTTTGTTGGTAGGATGCTACACGTAGCTGTGAAGCTTCTCGGAGCTCTTCAACAAGGTCCAACGATTCTTGAAGTAAATTGTGATTGGTGGTCGGGTCATTCGTCGTTGTTGGTGTGTGGAGATGGAAGCCTTAACTAAAAGCTTGGCTTCATTCCCGTAGGCTGTGGGGAATGGAGAATGACTAGTGGAGGTCCTAGAAGTGGTACGATAACTCCATAGTACTCTAGGCAGCTCCTCAGGCCAAGCGCATTTCACTTATTTCAACCTTTTCTTCAAAGTGGCCTTAAGCATCTTGTTGACCACTTTCACTAGTCAGTTTGATTGATGATGGGCTACGGATGAGAAACTCTTGATGACTCCATGACTTTCATGAAATCCAGTGACCAGTTCACTATCAAATTGTAGGCCCTTGTTGGAGACTATCTTTATCGGGAGTCATAGCGGTAAATGATGCTCTTAATAAAAAAGTCCATCGCCTTCTTGGAGGTGATCGCAGCGAGAGGTTTGACCTCAACCCACTTCATTAAGTAGTCGATTGTCACAATGGCGTACTTTACTCCTCTATTTCCTGTGGGCATAGAACCTATCAGGTCAATGCCCCAAACTTTAAAGGGCCAAGGACTTGTAATCTGAGTGAGATCCTTTGGAAGAGCTCGGGGGATGTTAGCGTATTGTTGGAATTTGTCGCATTTCTTGACATAATCCATCGAATGGTTGTTCATAGTGGGCCAGGAGTACTCTTGTCTCAAAATCTTATTGGCGAGGCTTTGCCCCTAGCATGGTCACCACATAAGCCTTCATGAACTTCTCGGAGGATGAATTTAGGTTCTTGCTTAGACACACACCTGAGTAGCGGCAATGAATTTCCTCGCCTATACAATATTTTGTCCATTATTACGTATCGAGGAGTCTGATAAAGTAGCTTTTGAGCCACTTTCTTGTCCTGCAGTAGTTCTCTGAAGACAAGGTACTTCATTATCTGTTCCATCCAATCATCCAAGGACTGGACCTTTTCCACCTCCTCCTGTGGTACGATGCTTAGAGAAACCAAGTAGTCAATTGGGACTAGGGTTGGGCATAGGTTGGGTTTTCTGGGTTGAGGGTGTCTGAATGAGTCAATCCAATTACTTCAACCTAGAGAATTCTAACACAATTAAAACATGTTTAATACGCAACCTAACCATACTAATTACATTAAGGGTTGGGTTGGGTTATAACCCATTTAAAAAAATATATGAAGTTCAAGTTTATCAAAATCAATAATTCAATTTAAAGAAAAGATGATCAAATTAAAACCTAAATTAAAGAAAATCATTTCTTAGTAGATTTTACTACTAGTTAGTACTTAAACATTTAACAACTCAAATATTACAATCATCGAAATTCAAAACACAAGTCTTAAAATCATTACAATCATCCATAATAGTAGATAGTTCATTGAAAATTAAACAAAGTAAAAATCTTGAATCCATCAATCAACAATAGAAATTGGTGCCTTTATCTTCTCCTTTGGTGTTGCCTTGTCCGTAAGTTTGTTGTCTACAATTCAAAAACCAAAGTTACACACTTATTAAAAATAAAAGGCAATAAAGAAACAACAATATTAAAAACAATCACTTATTTTAGCACTAACAAATAAACAGTTTCAAAATATGAAAAATATGCACAAAATAATCACTTATTTCAGCACTAACTTATTTTAGCAAACAATTTTAGCAAGTAATATGTTCATGAATCACAGAAAAATACCTATTCCTTGAGACTTTGACAGCAATATTTTTCCTTTTCCTTTAGGCTTTGACAGTGCCAATTGGATCCTAGTGTAAAAAAATAGCATAATTTAACAATAATATAAAATGCAATTAAGAATATTACAAAATAAAATCAAATGACAGAAAACATATACTTAGTTTCTATTTCTAATGATATATACTTAGTTTTAAATATAAATATATATATTTATACTTAGTTTTAAATATAAATGTATACTTAGTTTTTCTAATAAGGATTCAGAACATGGCAGTACACAATATAAACATAGCAAGAAATATAAATATAAACGTATTCCATAATTGTCATTATATATATATATATTATATGAATACAATAAAATGACACTACCTAGCTTCTTCAACCGCCTGCTGGAGCCTGGATCCCATCCTCTCCACCTCTGTCGACTGCCAGGATCTACGTCGCCACGTTGCTGCCTAGAGCTGAGACCGCATGGAGCTTTACTACATGGAACTAGAGCTTCGCCATGGCCTGGAGCTGGATCTTCACCCACCGCCTTGACAAGACTAGTAGAGATGAAGAGAGAAAGTAAATAGAGGGGAAGGCAACGACAGTGCGGCACACATTTAGGTTAGGTCAAAGATTAGATAGAGTTAGAGATATATCAGTAATGTTAAAAATATATTATATATGTATAATTTTTTCAATGTAGCATTAGGTTCGGCCCGGGTTCGGTCAAATGGGTTGGGATCTATTTTGGTCGTGGCCAGCCCTTTCATGTGTGGATTGTAGCTAAATTTTCCAAAACAGATTCTGGCTGCTCAAATTTTTCCTCTTTGGCCCATTTTCTAGGTTGGGTTGGCCGGGTTTTTCGGCCTAGTGACATTAATGCTCGACCCTAATTGGGACTACATTGAGCATCTCCACATCCTTGGTGGTAGCTAGCTTGGCTAAAGCATCAGCATTAGAGTTTTGTTCCTGTAGAACTTTTCAGATGGTAAATCTATTGAAGTTGTGTAGTATTTCTTGGGTCTTGGCCAACTAGGCAGCCATATTAGTTCCTCGAGCTTGGTACTCTCCGAGGACTTGGTTCACAACCAGCTGAGAATCATTGTATATTTCAAGTCCTTCAACTTTAAGCTCTAGGGTAACTCACAATCCAGCTATAAGGGCCTCATACTCACCTTTGTTGTTCGAGCCATCAAAACTGAATCTCAAGGCACCGTGAACTCTATGTCCTTCACAGGACACCAAGATCAATCCTGCTCTAGCCCGTTCTCATTGGAGGACCCGTCCACATACAACTTCCATGCGGGCCCCTTTCATGCGTTTTAGTGCACTCCACGATGAAGTCCACCAGTGCCTGTCCCTTTATGGTAGTCCTCAGGTGGTAAGTAATATCAAACTAACTAAGTTCGACCACCCATTTGAGGAGTCTCCCGGAGGACTCCGTCTTTTGGAGGACTTGCCTAAGATGCTGGTTAGTGAGCTATTTGATGGGATATGCCTGGAAATAGGGCCTGAGTTTCTGATAAGCTATTATCAAGCATAAAGTTAGCTTCCCCATGAGTGGGTATCTAGACTCTGCTCTGAGGAGTCTCTTACTCACATAATAGATGGGGTATTGGGATTGCACTAGGATTGCACTAATGGTCTCTGTGACGGCCATGTAGAAGAGTAGGGGTTCTCCGTCTACGGGATTTGACAAAATCAGAGGATTTTCCATGTGCGCCTTGTGCTACTGGAAAGCTTACTCACATTCCTTCGTCCATTAAAATCTTTGACCTCCTCATACGGTGTTGAAGAAAGGGATGCACCTGTTGGTAGCCTTTTATACAAAGTGACTGGGAGCTGCAATCCGTCTGGTCAAACTTTGCATATCTTTGGGCTTCTTGAGAGATGCAATCTCGATCAAGGCTCCGATCTTCTCAAGAGTTGCTTCAGTTCCTCGAGTGCTCACAATAAATTCGAGGAACTTCCCTCAAGCTACCCCAAATGTGCACTTTTGGGAGTTCAACTTCATCTCAAACTTGTGGAGGATCGATAATGCTTCCGCCAAATATTTCATGTGATCCAGGACTATCCTGGACTTCACCATCATGTCACCCACACACACTTCCATGTTCTGATCAAGCTAGTTTTGGAACATTTTATTCACTAACCTCAGGTAAGTGGCCTCTGCATACTTCAAGTCAAATGGCATAACTTTATAGCAGTATACGACTTTGTGTATTCGGAAGCTAGTATGCTCCTGGTTCGCGACATGCATGGAGATCTGGTTGTACCTCAAATAGGAGTCCATGAACATGAGGAGCTCATACCTGGAGGTGGCATCCACCATATGGTCAATCTTCAACAGGGGGAAGCAATCCTTGGGACAGGCCTTATTGAGGTCGAAGAAATCAATGTAAGTCCTCCAAATTCCATTTGGCTTTGGGAATAGCACCAAGTTTTCTACCCACTTAGGATACTAAGCCTCCTGAATGAACCTGTTCCCAAGGATATTGTCAACCTTTGCCTTCAGGGCCCCCGCCCTTTTTGAATTCATTTTCCTCATTTTTTGTTGCACCAGGGCAACGTTGGGGTCTATATTCAAAGTGTGGGAAATGATGTTAGGACCGATTCCTATCATGTCTAAGTCAGACTAGGCGAAGATGTTCTAGTTCTTGCGGAGAAAGCTTACAAGAGTTCTCGGACTTTTGCCTTGAATTTCTTCCCAGCCTTTCTTTTTTTTCTCTAGGTTGGCTTCATCAAGGATGACTTCTTCAACCTCTTCCATGGGTTCGATTGGCCTATCATCTCCAACCCTGGGGTCCATCTCATTGGACTCCCGCTCCTTGAGAACATCCTATATCTCCATCTCCTCTGGAGGAGGCTGCTTGGGAGTTGTTGCCTCAATACCATCACAGGGTGCTTAAGTGACATATTGTAGCATGGCGGACCTCTTTCTGCTCTCATTGTCCACCAGGATCCATTCTACCATCTTGTTGGAGATCTAACTTTCGAATATCAATGGATCATGGTGGGGGAAGTGCACTCTCCGAGAATCATCTTCGGAGAAAGTGATTCTCTGGTCCGTCATATGGGGCATATGTGTCGGGAACTGGACCAGTGCGTATACTTTGTCATCATGATTGAGGGCCTACGCATACTTGTTCTGCGACCTCCTCGATGTGCCCACCAGGTGGGATCCTCCAGAAATGGTCCCTACTCGCCCGTTGATCGGAGGAGGTCCTTGGGCCATTGGCTGTGGGGCAGCTGACACTTGGCCTTGAACTTGTGGAGGGGCCACATGTTGTTTCGAGAGTTGAGCTCCTACAAGAGCTTGCACTTGGTGTGCTCTGATTCTGGCATAGTGATAGAGAAGCCATAATTTTATGAGATTCTTTATCTCATCATGAACTTATATGTACTTGTTGGTATGATGATCAACACCATTGTGGAATTTGTAGAACTTGCTTGTATCTATCCTTTCCCTTTCTCGCTGGATGGGTTGTGGCCTCCAGTAATGAACTTGTTGCTCTATGGCTATGAAAATATTCTCCCAAGTATATTCCCATTCGGTGTACCCAAACACCTGAGAGTGTACTTTTCCTTGGGAGCACCAGTTCTCTTCTGCTTCTTGCTCCATTTGCCTTGACTAAACGTGTTTACTCCCACTTTGGCCTTCACTAAACGTGGCTGAATGGGCAAGAGCAGTTGTTCCAGCACTGAATGCAGGTTAATAAGCACTAAATCTAGTGGGAGTTGTTCTGTACCTAGCTGGCATGGCGTTGTAGTCCACTTGAGGAACAATAAGATTGTATTGCGGGCACTCATCACACTCGTCTGTACGGGAGTATAGGGCGAGAATTCGAGACTAAAAGCTACAGCCGCGTCGACAGTAAGAGCTGGAACGAAGATTAGTCCTCCAAACGCTCCAATGTGGCCATCTTCCCAATGGATGTATTCATGAGCCCGACGAATGAAATCATCGAGCTTGTGGCATCCACGTCTTTGCAGGTCATCCCACATAGGAGAACCTGGTCAGATACTAGCTTGTAAGGCCATCAATTATTGACCATCATTCACCCTCTTGGTCCTCACAGCTTCTTCTTTGAAGCATTTTATATAGGCTTTGAGGGTCTCCAAAAAACCCTTGCTTGATGTTAGCCAAGGCATTAACTTCAAAGCTTATCTTCCGAGCTACTATAAACTTTCTATGAAACGCGAAGGACAAATGGTTCCAAGAATGAATGGAATTTGTCCTGTGCTTCTTGAACCACTTGTCAACTAGTCCCATCAAAGTTAACTGAAAACAATGGCATCAAGCATCCTCAGAGACGCAGTGCATAAACATTGTGTAGTTAAATTTGGACAGGAGTTCGAAAGGGTCCATAAATCCACTGTAACAAGTAATTTCGAGCATCTTGAAGCCTCGAGGAAATGGGGCTTCGAAAATGCGTGGAGCACATGGCTCCCCATCCTCATATTCTGAATCGGTGTCTCGGCCCTATCTGTTGGCCATCTTCAATATATCTTTTTCAAACTCTTCAACTATGTGCTCTATGTCGAGTAGGCCTCCTGGTTGGGCATTACTTCTTTCCTCCAATCATTGAGATTTTCTCGAAGGTTCGATTGTGGGTATCTCATAGGGAGGTCCTTGCGATCGGCCCTGTTCTTGCGATCATTAAGATTGTCTCACAAATTAGGTTGGGCACCCCTGTGGCAGCCATCCTCAGGGAATCCTACCTATGTCTCCCCATCAGACTCTACATAATAATTATTAACCGAGACAATGATTCATTGTCCTCAGTTCAAGGAGAATTCTCTCTTTTTGGTTCCCCGCCCAAGGTTTCCCCGTGGCAGTTAGGCATATAAGGCTATCTCTCTCTAAGCCTAACACAATCTGTCGTAGCATGCCTGGGAAAAATTCCCTGAGCGTCACAAACATTGTGGGCTCGGTGGTTTCCTTGGACCCCGTGAACTTCTTCGGGGTCATATGCCCTTCTCACAACATCAAGGGGCTCAGAAGTCTGATGAGTCCTATTTTTTTTATGGGCATCCTTAGCATGTTCTCCTTTGTGATCTGGAGGCAAGAGTGGTACTCCAACTGGGTGCACAGGTTGCATGTCAGGTGGTTGTTCTTGAGCTAGGTCAGTGGGGTGCACCCCTCTGGATGCACAAGTGGCACTTCAACTAGGTGCGCACGTGGCACACAGTGGCATTTACCACCTCTAGTAGGGCAGCGATTGCAACGCCCTACTACCCAAGGACTGTTACGTTGTGTATTTTAAATAGTGCTAAACTCGCCAACTGAGCTATTTGGCCATAATCGTGTAACTAAATGTGATTAACGGTTTAGGGTTTTTTTTTTTTTTTGGTTAAAGATACAACGTTTCACTAAAACGTTTGCTGTATACAGTGGGATCCCAAAATATATTTTAAAGGTTAATTACAATAAAAGATGTACAACCAGCCGACCTAATCGGTAAAATAGGGTTTAACCCTAGTTCTTCTTTACACCCTCGGCCGTGGTGGTTGAGCAGCAGCATATGTACACATCGTCACCTAAGCTCTCCAACTCAAAGATGGTCCAACCTTCTTTTGCCTTTACCTGCACCACATAACACCTGTGAGCCGAAGCTCAGCAAGAAAACTTAAACATGATCATAAACAGGTAATAACATGTCACTAAATCATAATAGGCATGCCTAGCAGTAATAACCCTACTCATGCATGCAAGCAGGTACAAATAAATGTTTGTGGAGTCCTGCGCTTTGAGTAGATGACTAATAAGTCTCTCACTCTAAGGTAGATGACTAGGAAATCTCCCTAAGGTAGACGACTAATAAGTCTCTCTCTAAATAGACGACTAATAAGTCATACTCTGTATAGATGACTAGTAAGTCTATCCTTATGTAGATGACTGATAAGTCTATCTCTTAGTAGATGACTAATAAGTCTATCTCTGAGTAGATGACTAATAAGCATGTCTCTAAGTATATGACTGATAAGTCTATCTCTGTGTAGATGACTGATAAGTCTATCTCTGTGTAGATGACTGATAAGTCTATCTCTGTGTAGATGACTGATAAGTCTATCTCTGTGTAGATGACTGATAAGTCTATCTCTATTTAGATGACTGATAAGTCTATCTCTGAGGTTCCACGCCCTCCTAGCCATGTGACATTTCAGTCACCTTAGCTTATAGCCCTGCCTCTAAATAACTAGCTTTTAGACTAGACAAGTGCTTTTGTTTTCATCAAACTTAGGGTCGGTCAAGCATTTCATGCTTATGTTGATAATTATTAAGTCGATTAGATCTAATATTTTTGGCTTGCGTTAAACACACTAATATCGTTCTTGACTCATAAGCCAATACCATACTACCAGTGCCCAGTACCACTGCCGAACTTGACTAACAAGTCACAGCTTCACAATCAATACTGACACCATTGGCAATGCTGGCTAATAAGTCAGTATCGTACATAGATAAGCAAAGCTTCTATGCATTTACTATGCAAAAAATGTCAATATATAGAGCGCTCAACATGCCTCATCAACAATTACCAGCATAATTATAACCATGCACATTCAAACATTCAGATATAAGGCATTCAACATGCTTAATCGATAATCACAAGCATAATCATAATCATGCACAATTACAGAGACTCAAGCTCTGATCAATCTCATATTCAACATTCATGCCATGCCCTAATCACATGTATCTTATGCATCACATGCATCACATATTGGGTGCAGTTTTCTTGCCTTTGGTCCAAGCACAGGTTACCAATAAACAAGCCACAAGCACGATCCTGTTTCCAAGCCCCTAATGATAACCTAGTCACAACCATAATATAAGACCTCATCAAAATGAGTAAATAAATACTTTCAGACCTAACCTAAGCCTCTGGGACGTTGAATCCCACTCAATTGGTTAGTAGGATTGATCCCAGGCCCTTAGAGTTAAGTTCCCACGACTAAAAACCAAATCTGGGCAAAACTACCCTTAAGCGCTGCGGCCCCCAAATCCTGAGCCGCGACCCGCCTCCAGACAGAAGCCAGACCACCTATCTGCCTACACCTTGCACCGCGGTGCACCAACCTTGCGTCGTGGCCCTACCTGCCCATCAACCAACATCATCCTCTTCATCTAGCCTGGGCTGCGGCCCAACCATGAACCAGCCAAAAATCTTCGTTTTCTTCATTTAAAAACCTTCCAAAAACCTATTCAAACATCTCCAAATTCAAAAATCAAATTCCCCACACCCTAATTATCCAATACCAATAAAACGCAAGCTTCAAATCATCCAAAAACTCATCAAAATATAAAATTCAATTCAAGCTTAAAAACTCAAAACTTAAAACTTGGATTACCTCCGATTGAGTCGTTTCCCAACTAAATCCTCCGGCTAAAAAGTTTCTAATCTTCCCTAGAATCACTATGCCTCGATCCTTGCTTGAATCCGAGTCCTAAAACTCGAGTTTCCTTCAAAAATGTGAACGGTTTAAAAAAGGGAACGGGAGAGAGAGAGAACATTATGAACGTTCTATTTATAATTCTAACAGGTTACTTCAAGCTTAAGTAACCTCAAGCAAATCCTAATGCTCGGGGTCCCAAAAACGCCCCCGGGGTAAAATAGTCAAAAATCCCATAATTCCCTCCTCATATTACTAACTCCCAATTTATCATCAAATATTTATTCCCATTACCCAATATCCCGGTAATATGCTAAATACCCAAAATACCCATTGACTCACTCTGAGTCTAGTATGAATCCCATTGTGACTTTCCCACTAGCTTGCCTTCTAGGATCGTCTCGTGATGTGTAACCCAAGCATAACCAAATAATAATGAAGCACCACACACATACCACATATATGCAAAATATACCCAAAATGGGCCAAAATATGAAACTTTCCCAATTAATCAGAAATGGGCTCACATGCATATTTAATACACCTAAACATGCATATCAAGTCACATTATAATATTGTTCACATATTCGCATAATAATGCACACAAATATCAGATAATCCCATAATTTTCCATCATGGCCCCGGCCCCCTTATCAAGGCCCCAAGCCTTATTAGGAAACTTGGGTCGTTACAGTGATGTTACCCTTCTGACCCTCCAACTCCCATTTTTGGGAGGCAGTTTGGTGTTTCAGCGCCACAAGTTATGGTGGCTCCTTTCTTTGGTTCAAATGTGAGTACTCATTATCGTAGTCGTCTCCATCTTCACCATCGTTATCAGCCAGTTCTGGAGCAGCTGGTGGAGGTGTTCGGCTTGGTTCTTCTCCCACAGCGAGGGTCCGAAGAGCATCTTCGGGGATCTTTCTTCTAGTGTTCACCATTGTTGCAACTCAAGCTTTCTTCAAGCTCTCAATTAAAGCACCAAAATGTTGACTAGTTTTTTCTCTAACAACTAATAAACTTAAAGCTTAAAGAAATTAGAGAATGAGACATAGGTTTCTACGTGGTTCAGGTTGTGAATCAACCGTAGTCAACAAGTCACTTATATTTAGGATGCTAAGAGCTTGCAAATGACAAGCTCTTCAGGAGGATTTCAGGCAGCATTTGGGTGTGCTTTGAAAATAATAAATAAATTTGGGATCCTTTACAATGTGTGCTCTAGCCCTATTTATAGATGGTTGGGGAAATTAATTCCTTAATGAAGGCTAATTACAATTATTCTCGCCTAATGGGTGCTTAAATACACAATAAATGGTAATTCTTCCAATAAATGAGATGGCAAGCCCCTGCGCATCTCAATGGGCCCAATACGAAGTATTTCATCCCACTACTTTATTGGGCAACACCCTCATGGCAGTGTCAGGAGGATAACAACATGTTTTCCCATGTCTAGCTACGGCGTAAGACATCCTGATTGTCGCTTGTACGAGATTGACACCATGATATGTGAAACAATAATTTTCAGTTGGCTTCTTGTGGTCCAGAGTCATTGTGCTTGACACTTGGAAATCCTTCTCCACATTTGGAAGAGGCTTCTTGCAGACCTAGAAGAACTGAATGAAGGAGACAGTCTTGTACTGTAACTTAGAGCATTACCCTGGAACATGGTCCTCGGGAAGTAACGTTTCCACGAGGACATACTCCTCCAATGGTGGTCAACTGTGACTGAGGCAAGGCTTACCTCTCGTGAAGCTCATGGGACTTAATCAGCTTCTGTGGAGTCTTAAATACTCTCAATGTGTCCCACGTGTCACTTTGTCAAAGCCCAAACAATAATAGTTATAGGAGACCTATAATAAAATTTCAGGAAATTCTAGAAAATTTAAATATTCTATTGCACACGTGTATAAATATTGAAAAAGCACACGTACAACAAGTTGTTTGAATCTTGATTTCTACATCCTAAATTATTTAGAATTTTCTAAAAATTTGTGCAAAGTCCCCTGTAACTACAATATTATACACTGTCATATAAAAAAAATTAGAGTTGCAGCTTATTTATGTACCAAAAATACTAAAAATACCTATAGGTAGTGGTTAAAAATAATTACAACTATAGTAGTACAATATATATAAAGTTATATGTAGGTGAATTTATATATATATATACATATATATGTGGTGTGTAAAAAAGGAAAAGCTTCCTAGAAATAAAGAAGGTCTTGGCCCATTTGAAGAAAAAAAAAGTATGTAAACATATGAGTAATGATATGTGCACAAACTTTTTACATATATGTATTCTTGATGCAATTTTTCGCCAACAGTGAATTAAGAAATCTGAAAATAGAGAGATTAGGCTTTTTCTAAACCGTAATTAGATAAATAAAAAACTATTAAGATCACCCACACTTTTACATGGATCAGTGGTTAAAATCCACCTAGTCCACGAGTTACTCTTATTGGTCTATTTGTTTCTCACCGAGAAATTTCCGGTCACAATTTCACCAGAGTTCCAATATACAAAATGTTATCTCTCATTCTCTCCATTCTTCCCTGTATTTATAGGGAATTCTGCCTAGACAATTTTGGGTAACCGTGCATGCATATGGTAACATCCATTTTTGGGTAACATCGCATTTACATAAATACATTAATACCTATTGATTCTATGCCCTCAATATCAGGTAATAAAAACATAATATTATATGAGCATTAATGAGTGCATAAGGAATCTTCGAGTCTTTTGGGATCCTTCACTGTGTGTCATGATCAGGCTTCTGCGAGCTGACCACTTCCATCGCGCTGGAGGTCGAAGAACTGACACGGATCACATTCTGAGTTTCACAAAGGAAATCTGGCTATTGCGCATCTCGAACTAAGTTCTTAGCGCAAGATGGTCTGGAGACTATCCGATTGTCGTCAGCGGTCAAGTTTTTCTTAAGCTACTCACTCCAGAGTTAGCTAGATGTTATATTTGTATGCTTTCTTTATATGCTTGTCTGCCAGCTGTACCCCAAACTGAGAAATTCAATTCATATTTATTTTAGGGTACAACATTTGCCCCTCAAGCTCCTGCTCGTGCAGGACATCCCTCTTGACACGCACAGTAGGGGCTTTTAGATTTCTGTTATGTGAAACACATGCTTACCCACTCACTTAAGTGTGAGAGACGTGTCGGTCTATTATAGGAGTTGGTTCGGGTTTCGAGCACTGTGACAACTGTCTTGTCAACTTTTTGCCGTCGCTTGGTTTATTTAATCCAGGCCCTTGGATTTTGAACTAATCTAATTGTGCATCCTAGATTGGTTCTTGAAGTTTACGTATAAATAGGAGAACCAGACTTGAACCTTACCACCTATGTATTCAAAAGTTTTACTCTTCTTTCTTCTGAAAATACTCTGAGTTTCCTATGTTTCCTCATTTTCTAGAAGCTTCCAGGTTATTACCTCCGATGCTGCCATCATTTTCTCGACTAAAATACCAAACTGTAAGTATCTTTATGTTTAGTTTAAATTTCATCTACTTATTTTTCAATAAGTTTTATGAAATTTCCCAGTATATTTTCTTACTTCAGTTCATTTTTAGTTTAGTATAGGTTTTTGTTAGGCCAAAATCAATAGGCATAAGGTATGACTAGAAAAAATGCACAAAAAGAAATGGGTAATTTTCTGGCTTTGAAGGAGGATCGTCTAAGTATGTGATAGTAAAGATTAAAGGGTTTTTAGGTTCAATTTTGTGTAGCTTAAGGGTTACTATTTCTCGAGTGGTTTTGTGTTAAACCTCTTTCCAAAATAGAATTGGGTCTGACATGCGAATCTCGAAGTATCAAGTGTTTTCTGAGGTTACAGCACGTGGTCATTGACCGCGCATGTGCACACGCGTTGGTGCTAGGGAAAACCTTAGCTCGTATATATCCTAGGTCAAACAGATGGAATCCAAAACCTCCGGATGCCATATCTTTATCATCGTGGGAAGGTTTTATCTTAGGTCGCCTCTATCAAGTCGCTTTGTCGCCAAGTGAGCTAAATTATGGCTAACCAGAAGATGTCAGTGACGAGCTCTTCTCAAAGTAAGAATACGGGTAAGCAGGTTTCATCCAAGACCCCTATTCCCAACTTCATCCCAGTAGTGGATAGGGAAATTGTGGTTGACCCCAACGCCTTCTTTGAGGTCGAGCACATCGAATCTTAGATAAAGATCTAGGGCAAAGTGAATAAAAATTTACTAAGTCACTGGATCGATTTGGGGTCCGAGGGTCTTGTCTCCTGCCCTCTGCTGGAGGGAGAGCAGAGTTGCACTCCACTTCAAGATGACTTCAGGGCTTGGAGTGATGAGCACCTGAAAGCAGGTTCCTTTCTTCCCTTGGACTAGTATTTTGTAGAATTTTTAATATACGTCAAACTTGGCCCCATTCCAGCTCCGTCCAAATTTGTACGGACTTTTGGTGGAGCTAAAGTTTCTATTTTTGAAGCATGAGTGGGAGGTCCCCACTCCTGCCGATATCATGTACTTCTTTTGCCAGAAGGTCAATCCCGAGTTAAAGGGACATGGTGACGGCTTCTACTAACTAACCAGATTCCCCAGCACAGCCTCCATCATCGACCTACCCAACCACCCTCAATGACTACAAGGATAAATTCTTTATGTAAAATGGGTTCAAGAACTGCACCCATCGAAATTTCAACCATCCTCATAAGTTTCTCAACTCTTTGAACCTTGTACTTAAATTCCTTCTCCACCAAGTTTAAACATATTCTGATCTAGTTGTTACGTTGTGCAACTATATATAAGAGAATTGTGCAGTCATATACCCTTGGAGGGTAATATGAGACTCTGGCTCGTATTCCTACCAAGGAAAAAGAGTTCCGGATGGTGGTGAATGACGCCACCATGGTGGCCTACAAGCTTATCTGAAAAGATCAGACACTGGCAACCTTGCGCAAAAGAAAGGATCCTGAGGATGGGAAAAATCCTGAACGAGGCCGATTTGAATCAGGGGTAGCAGCCAACACCTCTGGCCAATGTAACCCATATAGAGAAATGAATCGAGTTGCTGCGAGATTTCGGTTAGTCTGATTCAACTTAAGGCAGCTTGTGAGTCGACACTCGGTTGATCTGGACCTGAATGTGACCATCCTTCGGTGTGTGGACCAACTGGTCGTACAACATGGTCATAGCTACCCCAAATGCAACGTAGTGGTAGATAATACCCTTCATTTTAGGTCTATAATCTTTGAGGAATATCGTACAAACCTTTTTAGTGGCCTTCACTGTGTCATGGTATTTTTACCTTAGGTATTAAGAAAGTCGAGCACAAATCTAGTCCAGATGAAGTGCCTGAACCCCGTAGGCCCCAAAACATAATAAGACTAGAGTCTCCCTGTAATGCCCTATGAATCAGGGACCGTTACGACGTGTATTTAAAATAGTGTTGGACTCGCTAAACGAGTCATTTGGACTAAAACATGTGATTAAGTAACTAATAGCTCAGGTATTAAAGATATTGGTCAAAGGAATAAACCATTTCATTTAAAAATTTTATTCTTTACATGGGATCCCAAAATATAAGTTCAAAAGTTCTTTACAACTCCAAGGATTACAAAATAGGTCAACCTACGCAACAAAATAGGGTCCAACCCTAGTTCTTCTGTGATATCTCGGTCATGGCGGTCAAGCAGACTGCATATGTACACACTGCTGCCTAAACTCTTCAACCCATGGCAGGCCAAGCTTCTCCTTTCCCTTACCTGCACCACATAGCACCCATGAGCCAAAGCTCATCAAGAAAACTTAATTAAACAGATTAAGATAGCAAACAGACTATAAAAAGCATGCTTAGCAGTAATAATTGTACTCAAGTAGGCACATTATACAAGTATGGAACCACAGAGTCACACATGTGCATATCGCACTTTTATTTATCCAAGTGGCATCCAAGCAAGACAAGTGCATACTACACTCCCAGGGTGACCTAGCCATAGCGGACTGCGTTCTGCATGCATAGTGCCGACCACGACTTATAAGTCAAGCATTGGCGCGGTCATGTCCCTCAACTCAAGACCCAATCTCAATTTCAATTCCACTCTTTATGAGACACTAGCGCGGTCGCGCTACAACCTAGCATAGTCACGCTAGGTCACCAGAAACCCGAAAACTGCCCAGAACAAGAGTGCTCTTCCCCAATTTCCAAAATTGCGATCCCCTGTGAAACCAGTCCCATAATTCGACCAACACAGGTACTTCCAGCAAGATTTTGACCATAAAAGACCTCATACAACCTAAATAAATTATCCACAACACCAAATAACCACAAAGATACAAAAAAACCTCCTTAAAACCCAAAATCAAACTTTAAACTCAAGAACATCATTAAAGAAGGAAGGAACCAGAGAATTACCTTAATTCCCTCTGCCCAATTCGAAACCTTGCTGGAATCCTTAGCTTAACAGCTATAAATCCCCCAACAAACTTCAATTCCCCTTATGAAATCCAATTTGGCCAAACTTGGAGTACCCATGAGTACTCTTCCAAAATGTACAAAAACCCACTAAAATATGCCTTGGATGTGACTAAGTGTTGAGCTGCCTATTTGCTATCTAATGTGGTCAAATGACCACATTTCCCCTTTCCCCACTTAACCTCAAGGTTTACTCCCAAGGTCAAATTCATCATTTGGCATAATTCCCATTAATCTCAAATTATCTCACATAATCCCAAATAAATCTATCAAACCAAATATACACCAAGTTAATTACCGTCACTCAATAAATCGATGTTATTTATCAAATTACCAAAATACCCCTAAGCTCACCCCAAGCTAGGTATTTTATCCTTGTTGTAACTTTTCCGCTAACTTGCTCACTAGGATCGCTGCGTGCTGAATAACTCAAATATATACACATGATAATGTGGTCACAATCATAAATCACATATATTTACACTTATACTCTCAATGAGTCAAAAATACAAAAATGCCCTTCTAATAAGAAACGGGCCCACATGCATATTTAATACACTTAAACATGCAATCATAGTCATATCATCATACCATTCACATAATAATATACTCATAACACATATATATACATAATTAATTCAATGATTGCCCTCTTGCCCCCCTAATCAAGGCACTAAGCCTTATTAGGTAAATTAGGACATTACACTCCCCCTCAAATATTCCAAGAGTTGGAGGTTTCACCTAGCCTGGTTCAAAATCTAGAGTTGATCATAGTAGTTTCCTCCTCCAGTTCGGAGCGTAGGGCTTCTGTACTGTTATTCTTTGCTTTATGTTATCTTGACTAATCGTTTCTTGGATCAAACATTTTGGTTCGCCCTTTTGTAAACGAAGAAATGAATCTAAAGGAGGCCCTCAAGATCACACCATAATTGAAGAGACTGAGGGTTTCGAAGAAAACTACTCCCGAAGTTAGGACCGCCACCGGGTCCCCTACAAAAGATAAGGGTTCCAGCTCCACCCAGAAGAAGCAGCAACCTCAGCCCTCCGTAGTCACAACCATGTTGGCTCCTCCACCAGCTCCTTGCGACCCCTCTTCTATCGCACAGGTCACTCCGACTGAAGCTTCGACAATCACCGTCCTAGCTCCCCTCCTCAGGGTGGAGAAATATCCAGAGCCCCTGCGTGACTCATATCAGGAAATTGTGAGCCATATGATGAAGCACACAAGTGTGGTCACTGACAAAGAGTTACACGCTATAAAGTGGCGACCATCAACGACCATCCTCGACTCTGCGTTAAGGATGACTCTGACGGTAAGTACTATTCTAATCTTCTTCTTCTAGTCTCATGCCTTCAAAAACTAACCTCTCTTTATCTGTCTTTTACAGTTTTGCATGGCTCAGATTCGTGCCATCGCTCGAGTCTGAGCTGAGGTTGATGAGGTCAGGACCACTTTGGAGGAAGCCAATGCCACGAGGGCAGCCGTGGATAAAGCAACCAGTACCCTAGAGACCTTGCAAGAGAATGAGTGAGTTGCCAAAGCCCAAGCCTTGGAGGTGATTCGACAGTGGAACCAACTTCAGCTCAAGGTTAATGACCGTAAGGAGAAGCTTTCGGAGGTCGACAATCTCAATCAGTGGCTTGTGAGGTCAATTGTCCTAAGCAGAGGCTTACAGAGGTCGAGGCCAAGGCCAAGGAGGATGTTGCTGAAGCGGAGAACTCTCTAGAAGAAATGTGCGATTGGGTTTGGTCATATAACCAGGAAGGGGACTTCTTATTTCTAGATGCGTAACTTTGGGGGTGCTACCTTGCCAAATTCCAGGACTGGTTATCAAAGGAGCCCCCGGACATAGTCGAGGCTTCCGAAGCTGCGGTAGAGGTCAAGGATGAAGAGGTGTCATCCCAGAGGCAAGTCACCAGAGATGAGGGATGAAGGGGGACCTCTCTTATATATGTATATATTTTTTTATTATTATTTTATTTTAGGCTTAGGTCCTTTTGTTTGTAGGTCTTTTAGGCCGAGACAATTTCTAATCGAATTATTCATATAGTTGTGTTGGTATGTGTTCAGAAATTACTGATCTATTTTTGTTCCCCTTTGTCTATTATCTTGTAATGTTTATGAACCTTAAGTCCTTGTAAATTTTCACAGTCATAGGGGTAAACTTTAGATCGAGATGAGTGCCTTATGACTCGACCAGTTAATTATGGTTAATGACCTGGTTATAACTAGGAGTTTGCTCACCTAATAGCGTTATACCTGTTAGGAATCAGGCCTCGAACCTGGTTATATCCAAGAGTTTGCTCGCCTAAGAGCGTTATACCTATTAGGAATTAGGCCTCGGACCTGGTTATATCCAGGAATTTGCTTGCCTGATAGTGTTATACCTGCTAGGAATCAGGCCTCAGACCTGGTTATATCTAGAATTTCCTAGTTGAATTCTAGATTTTGTTTCTTTGAATTTTCTTTAACTTAGTTCGTATTCAAAATTCCTTTGAATATTCAAGCTTTAAAATGTCGTAGAATAATCAATTTTCCAAATTCTAAGTTTCCAAAATTCACTCTTCGAGGATTATATGCCCCTCAAGTGATCAGAATTTATAAATATTCTAGGTCACTTTTACAAAATAAGCATGTGATGCATCGCAAGAATAAAAAAAATGTCGGCTCTACGTTTAAATTATGTAGAAATTCAG
Source organism: Humulus lupulus (assembly GCF_963169125.1). NCBI lineage: Eukaryota > Viridiplantae > Streptophyta > Magnoliopsida > Rosales > Cannabaceae > Humulus > Humulus lupulus. The sequence goes on from NC_084793.1 coordinate 139,162,839, forward strand.
TGTTATTAAAATAGAATTGCCTCTATAAATAAGCCTATTTCTGATAGTATTTTTTTAGATGTATAGCATTCCGATTCCGTGGGACCAATTTTGCACTTATCCGAGCTAGTTTGAAGGTTCCTTCACGTAAGATTTCCACAATCTGATACGGTCCTTCCCAGTTCAATCCAAATACACCATCTTTAGGATCTTTACTTGCCAAAAACACCCTTCGGAGCACCAAGTCAACCATTCTGAGTCTGCGTCCTTTTACCTTCGAATTAAAGTGACGAGTAATTCTCTACTGATAATGGGCAAGTTGTAATTGTGACTCCTCCCACTTTTCCTTGATAAGATCCACAGAAGCATTGAGCAAGTCATGGTTTTGGTCTTGATCGAAGGTTTTCTATGTGACGTCACTAGTGCTTCAATCGGGAGCATAGCCTCACTTCTAAAGGTTAAAGATAAGGGAGTGTGCCCTATGGAGGTACGATGTGAGGTCCTATAGGCCCAAAGTACTTATGGGAGTTACTCGGGCCATAATCCCTTAGCTTCATCTAGTCATTTCGTTAAACTCGCCTTTAGGTTTTTATTTACAGCCTCGACCTACCCAATAGCTTGTGGATACGCCACTAAAGAAAAATTCTTGTTTATGACGTACTTCTCACAATAGTTCGTGAAAAGATCACTATCAAACTGAGTTTTGTTGTAAGAGACGATCTTATTTGGGAGCCCAAAATGGCATATGATGTTCTTCACGATGAAATCCAAGAATCTCTTCAAGGTTACAATCATTAGAGGCTCGGCCTTGACCAATTTTGTAAAGTATTCAATGGCGAAAACTGCATAGCAAACTCCTGTTTTTCCTACTGGTAGTGAACCAATCAAGTTGATCCCTCATACTGCAAATGGCCAGGGTGATGAAATCATGGTTAGCTCCATGGGTGTGTTAGGAACGAGTTTCCTAATACGCATCGGAATGGTGGTGTGGTTGGCCCAGTGTACAACAAAAAATTTGTAACATATTTAAACTACCTTTAAATATGCGGATCCATTAATATACATACATTAATCATAAGCAAGACAATAATAGAAATCATACCTCTTGAAGCCTATCAAGTGTCCTTGCTATCTTTTCGTATTTAGAACGATCTTCCTATCCAAGCCGCTCCCACGTACTCACACCAAGATCTTCCAAAGCATTCTCTACACCTCAAGAAATGTGTGGGCACTTAGAGAATGAAGGATAGTTTATTTGTGATTCTACTTGATGTACTCAACTCATGAGATCAAGATAATAGGCTTCAGAATTGGTTCTTTATTTTCAGGGAGAGAAAACTATCATTCTATTTTTCACAGAGCAAATGTCCAGATTTGTCTCACATTCTCTTATCTGAATAATTTTCTGATTAGTCAAACTTATAAGAAAATATTCAAATTTTTTAAAAAATAAATCTGTAACCATTTTACAATTTACTTTTTAATTAATTAATTATTCTATTAATGAAAAAAATCCAAAAACCAATTTTTGAATTATCCATTAATTAATTAATTAAATAAATAAAATTGAAAATCCCATCCTTGAAAAAATACTGGCCCTACACGCCACACACACAGTCCATGGATTGTGTGTGAACGTGTGGCTTCCCTGATTTTAGGGATATTGGTTTTTCAAATTTTATTTTATTATTTATTCAAATTACTTTGTCAGATAAGATCTAACAACCTGGTAACTAATTCAAATTTGAATTCAAATTAATTATCTTTTTAATTAATTATCAGATATAATTAATTATTTGAATAAATATTAATCTTTTAAATTCAAATCCAATTTGAACTTATCATCTCATTATCTCCCACTCAAATAAAGAAATTTAATTAATTCTACCAATTAATTAAATCCAAAATTTTCGAAAATAAATATTTAATTTATTATAATTTCGAAAATTATAATTAACTAATTATTTAATTAAATTTTGAAAATTAATTTAATTATTTAATATAATTTCAAAAATTATACAATAATTAAATATTAATTAATTTTGTTAACTACAACTAATTTGTAATTAATTAATTAATCACTATTATCATATAATTGCATATTTGGCCTGAAGAACAAATTTCTTCTTAAATATGTCTTTAAACTATTTTCCCTTCATATCAACTCTTACCTTGAACAGTGTTGATAGAGCCGCTATGGGGACCTATGGACCTATAATTCCAAGCTCCAATAAATTTGAGATTATTAATTAAACTCTTTAATTAAATAATCTTAATTTATTAATCTCATGATTATTCCACTATAAATATGAGAGTGCAATCTTGTAATTATAGACATTTCATTTACTGAGCACTTTATATTCATAAAGCGTCCATTGATATAATCATTGCATACAACTTGACCCTCTAATAATGGTTCATAATTAATCGGGAATAAAATTACCGTTTTACCCTTTTAATTATCTCTTGTTTCCTTAAGTACCATTGACTCTACTAGTGAAGGTTAATTCATAACTAAATTATGAATTTGAGCTCAATAACCTTTCAGTCTCAAAAGTCAACCCTTAAGAGAACCATCATTCAATCTCTCGCGAGAAGGCATAGATTCCATATCTGTATACTATGTCCCCATCCATCTATATTGATGAGTTCCCAAAACAAAAGTTTCTAGCCTGATCATTCTGACATACCCTAACAAGTTAATCAAAGAACTCATATAACATAAACAGGAGTTCATAGTAACTTCAGGATTAAGATCTATTTGTATATGACCATCAGTTGATATATTTAATTAATACTTCGAAACAGTATTTAACTAAGTATTAATAAACATATTTGGTCAAGTTCTATATATTCTCTAATATATAAAGCACCTCCACTAAAGTGTCCTACCACACTAGTGATCCGGATCTAGATCATATGTATTCATAATACTAGTGGACCGTACTTGCAGTAATTAATCTAAAGATTCCATAACTTTATTTTACTGCGAACTATTCAAGTTCATTTATCTCAAACACAATCCTCCTGCACCAATACGTGTTTGAGATTACATATATGAACTTAGGAATTTTCCTGATATTTACATAATATTATCATAGAATAGTACAGTCCATAAAATATATGCATAACAAATTCATTTATTTATTTCATAAAAACAATGTCAACTACATATGCTTTCAGGGCACATTTCCAACAGGGTGCCGCTCGAGCAATTATGGCAAAGCGTTGGCATTTATCACATTTTTTTATGTATGAGGCCAAGTCCCTTTTTAGCGTAGGCCTATAATAGCCTTATCTCAATATCTTTAGAGCCAGGTTTTGCCCCCCAACATGGTCTCCGCAGAATCCTTCATGTATCTCATGTAGGATAGTATGTGCTTCCCCGAGCAGAACACACCGCATGTGCGGTAGTGAATGTCCTCGTCGGTATAGAATTTCCTCAACCATAACAGACTGTGGGACTTGATATAATAATTTTCTTGCATCATTTCGGTCATTTCGTAGTTTACTGGCTGTGAGGTATTCCACCATGGGAGTTATCGAGGTCGGTTTTGTGTCAAACACTCCGACCTCAACCAGTTCTTCTGTTACGCCTAGTTGTTCTAAGAAATCCACTAGGACTACCTTTAATGTGTCCGTGTCTTTGGTGGTGGCAAGTTGAGTTCAAGCATCAACATTCGAATTATGCTCGCGGGGTACCTGCTCAATGGAGCAGAACTCAAACTCAGACAACTCATCTTTAACCTTAGCTAGATAAGCTGCCATTTTGATTCCTTGAGCTTGATACTCCCACAATATGTGATTAACCATGAACTGAGAATCACTATTACACTGGATCGCCTTTGCTTTCAGTTCTTTTGCCACCCATATTCCTACCAATAGAGCTTTGTACTATGCTTCATTGTTGGATGCTTCAAATCCAAACCTCAGGGTTGTATTGAATCGATGTCCCTCATGTGAGATTAGAATTATCTCGGATCCTTTTTCGTTAGATGATCCATCAATGAAGAGTTTCCACAAATATTGCACCGGTATCCTCATTGGCTCGTTCTGAAAACCTTACATTCTACTACAAAATCAGTGAGTGCTTGACTATTGATTTTTGTGTGTGGCTTATATAATATCTTGAACTGACAGAGTTTGATGGCCCACTTAAGCAAACATCCCAATGTTTAAGGTTTTTGCAAGACCTACCTTAAAGGTTGATTGGTTAAGACATGGATGGTGTGGGACTAGAAACATGGCCTGAGTTTCCTCGAGGCCAAGATCAAGCAGTTTGCGAGTTTTTCTATTAAAAAGTAGCTGGATTCAACTCCCAGATGCATTTTACTCACATAGTACATCGGTTTCTACATCTGATTTTCTTCTCGAACTGATACAGCGCTGACCGCATTTTCTGTCACAACTTGGTATAAGATTAAACATTCTCCAGCTGTTGGTTTTGATAATATGGTGGGTTCAGTCAGGTAATTTTTCAGATTCTAAAATGCATGCTCGCATTCTTTGGTCCACTCAAACTTTTTGTTTCCCCTGAGCAAGTTGTAGAACGAGAGACACTTGTCAGTCAATTTTGAAACAAAGCGGTTTAGGGCCGCCACTTTCCTAGTTAAGCTATGTAGTTCTTTACGCGGCCTAGGTGAAGGCATTTCTAATAACAACTTGATTTTTTCTGTGTTCACCTATATCCCCCTTATGTTGACTATAAAGCGCAAAAAATTTCCCGAGGAAACCCCAAAGGTGCACATATGGGGATTTAGCTTCATGTCATATTTCCTTGGCACGCCAAAAATATATTCCAAGTCAGATTCATGGTTATTGGCACTCTTTGATTTAATGAGCATATCATGGACAAACACCTCCATGTTTTTCCCAATATGGTTAACGAACATTTTGTTGACCAGTTGTTAGTACGTTTCACCATCATTCTTCAACCCGAAGGGCATAACTTTGTAGCAGTACACGTTATGCTCAGTCTTGAAGCTAGTGTGCTCTTGGCCTACATGGTTCATCGCGATCTGGTTATATCCAGAATATGCATCCATGAAAGACATGAGCTCATGACCAGCTACTGCGTCTACCAACTTATTGATTTGAGGTAGTGGAAAAGGGTCCTTAGGACATGCCTTATTAAGTTCAGAGAAGTCAATGCAAGTTCTCCACTTTCCATTGGGCTTTGGGACCAAAATGGGGTTAGCAATCTAGGTCGGATATTTTGCTTCCCTTATGAATCCATACTTAAGTAAGCGAGCTACTTCTTCTTCTAAAGCATATGATCGCTTTTTCCCCAAAAACCTTCGTTTTTGTACCTTTGGAGGCACATTCCTGTCCAGATTTAGATTATGTATTATAACATTTGGAATGATTCCCACCATATCTTCATGTGACCAAGCGAAGACGTCCAGGTTATTTCTCAAAAATTCTACCAGCTCCTTCTTCCTTTCAGTTCCAAGTTTCTTTCCAACTTTGACAACCCTTGAAGGTACCTCTGGGTCGATACTGATTTCCTTGATCTCCTCCAATGCTTGGAGCTCATACCTATCTTCACATAATCTTGGAAAAATGTCATCCTGTTGATTGACCTCGTTATCTCCTTCTTGAGGCTCTTCCGCCCCATGGGCAATTTCTATTACCTAAGGCTCATTATCCCCCTCAATGATTACCATCGCTTGCTATCTAGGTTATGATTTTCCCTTCATAGCAATGTTATATCATTATCTAGCAGCGAGCCAATCTCCTCTTACAGTATATATACTTGAGGTCGAGGGGAACTTCATTGCTAGATGTCGGATTGAGGTGATAGTCACCGCAGGTCGTCCGAAAATGGTATTGTATGCAGCCGCACAATCAATTACGACGAACTAGAGCATTTTAGCAACAACTCACACATAATCGCTCAGTGTCACTATGAACCTGATCGTCCCTATGGCTGTTGTTCCTTATAATGCCCCAAATTCCCTAATATGGCTCAGTGCCTATATTAGGGGGCCGAGAGGCCATAATTGAGTGTTTATGTGTTATGAGCATGTTATTATATGAATTGTGTGAGTTATATTATAATATGACTATATTGGCATGTTTAGGTGTATTAAGCATGCATGTGGGCCCATTTCTTATTAGAAGGGCATTTTCGTAATTTTGGCCCGTTGAGGGCATATTTGAATGTATGTGTGTTCTATAATTAAGACCATATTATTATGTGGATATATTTGGGTTCTCCAGTACGAGGCGATCCGAGGGGGTAAGTTAGTGGTTTATTCATAACGGGGTCAAATACCCGGGTCGGGGTGAACCTAGGAGTATTTTAGTAATTTAGCACATTGCTGGGATTTATCGGGTAATGGGGAAATTATCTGGTAAGCATTTGAGGAAATTGGAGATAACGGGAATTTATGAGACGTTAATTATGATTAGCAGGGAAAAATGGCTAAGGACTATCTTGCCCTCAAGAGCTTTAGAGGTAGGCTAAGGGCAAAGGGGTGATTTGATCTTTTGTCAGGTTGGAGTGACTTAAGCACTAGAATGTTTCAGGGGAAAATGGAACACTAAAAACACACATTCTCAGCTTCTTCCTCTTTTCTCTCTCTCTAGCACTTGGGGGCTTTTCCTGAATTTTGAGGAGGAAAGGAACAAAGCTTGGAGAATTGAAGCTAGGGTTGAGGTGGAACAACATAAATGTCGTGATTCTTCTTTAAGGTAAGGTATTGCTCTATTTTCTTGGTAAATCTCAGCTATGGTTTAAGTTTTTGCAGAGTTTTAACCCAATGATTAGGTTTTGATTTGAGTGAGAGATTGAGATTAGTTTTTGAGGTGTTGGTACTTATTTAGGTTTTTAAACTCATTTGGGACTTTTAGGCAAGTTTGGGGCAAGATTTGAGAGCTTTGGCTCGAGGAAAAATGGTGGAAAAACTCAGTTTTTTCTGGGTTCCCGTAGGAGCGTCGCGGCCCTGTTCTTCTGAGCTACGGCACTGGGATGATCCAGGGCAAGGGGCCCTAGCTGTGTGTCGCGGTGCCTGTAAGGCTGTGCCGCAGTGCTTGTAATGATGTGCTGCGACGCTAGGCCATTTTCAGGGCCCTTGATTTTTGTATTTTTAGGGCATAAGCCTAGGGGCTCGGGGGACAATTTCACCACCCCGTGCGAGGGATTGGTCCCAGGGTTCTATTATGGAATTGAATAATAATGAGAATGTTATTTGTGGGTTGTGACTAGGTTAACGCTAGGGCTCGAGAGAGGATCATTCTTGGGGGTCGTGCTTGCTTGCTTGTTTGCTTATGCTTGGACCAAAGGTGAGAAAACTGCACCCAGTGCGTGAGATACATGATTAGGGCTTGGACCCGTTGTGGAATGTATTATTATTAGGGTGTGGCCCCATTGTTGACTATAATATGATTAGGGCTCGACCTAGTTATTAAATGTATAATGATTAGGGCTTGACCTAGTTATTAAATGTACTATGATTAGGGCTCGACCCAGTTAGTATACGTATTATGATTAGGACTCGGCCCAGTTATTAAATGTATTATGATTAGGGCCCGGCCCAGTTATCAAATGTAATATGATTGTGGCTTGGTCCAACTGTTAAATGTAAACATGATTAAGGCTCGGGCCCAACTAATGAGCATGATTATAATTATGCATGTGTATACATGTGTAAGTACGTTGTAATGTGTTATATCTGTGTATGATGAATGTATTATATGTATGTATGTTCCCGGCTGGGAGGCTCGGCTTATAAGTCGGAAGACTGTCTACTGCACCTAACCAAAATCTTGACCTGCTAGTTGAGGGTATATTTGATTAAAAAAGGGGTTCGGCTTATAAGTTGAGGGACTAGAAGGGCTCGATTTATGAATCGAGGGGTCACAAGGCCCGGCTTATAAGTCGAGGAATTACAAGGCCTGACTTATAAGTCGAGGGTTTACAAGGCTCGAATTATAAGTCGAGGGTTCACAAAGCTCGGCCTATAAGTTGAGGGGTTCACAAGGCTTGACTTATGAGTCGAGGGTTTGCAAGGCTCGACTTATGAGCTGTGATCAACATTATGCGCGTTGAGCGCAGGCTAATATGGCTAGGCCACCAAGGGAGTGCATTATGCACTTGACTGGCTCAGATGCCATAGGAATGAATTGGAGTGTGACACACACTTGTGTGACCCTATGGTCACTTACTGGTATAGTTGGTTTGCTTGGTTTCAGTTATTATTATGGAGCATGTAGTTATATTCTGTGGACTATCTGAAATTGTTAATGTGTTTTATTGCTGAGTCTTTTGGCTCACAGGTGCTTTGTGGTGCAGGTAAGGATAAGGAGAACCTTGGCCAGCCATGAGTTGGAGAGCGTTAGAGGCGATGTGTACATATCCAGTCTACTCGACCTCCACAACCGATGTATCGCAGAGGAACTGGGGTTGGACCCTGCTTTGCCGCTTAGGTCGGCTTATCATGAAATTCCTGAGTTGTAAACCAATTTTTAAACTTGTATTTTTGGGATCCCATGTAAAGACTAAGGTTTTATTTTAATGGAAATGTTTATTCGTTGACCAATATTTTTAATACATGAAACCTTAGTGGCTTAATCACATGTTTCAGTCCAAATGACTAGTTTAGCGAGTCCCACACTATTTTAAACACACGTGGCAACGGACCCTAATTAGCAGGGCGTTACATTCCTTCTCCCAGGAATCTGGATAGGTTCATCGAGGTCGCCTTAAGATCAGCTACAGACAGCCCCATCTTTTCTATGGTGGACCTAAATAAAACATTTACAAAGCTCCCATTATCAATCAATATTCTCTGTACTCTTCGATTGGTGAGCTGAATGGTTATCACCAGCGGATCATTATGCGGGAACTAGACATGGCTAGTGTCCTCTTCCATGAAAATGATTGGTTGTTTTTCCAACAACTTTTGTTTTGATAACCTTTGTTGTGGAATGAACTCAATGCCATTGTGGGTTTTTAGCTCCTGTATGTACCTTTTCTGGGCCCCATTACTCGTGCCCGCCAAGTGAGGTCCTCTAGCATTAGTGGCTATGCTCCTTACTTCTATTGGAGGGGGGACAATTTGATTCCCCTCATTTGGTTGAGCCTGGGGTTGACTGACCAGATTTTTCAGAGCTGTATGAATATTTTCCCCAGTTGGCTGATTGGTAACTACTATTTTTCGGGCATATTGGGCTAACGACCCAGACCAGATGAGAGTCTCGATCTTATCGTTTAGTTGATGGAAATCATCATTGTTGTGGCCGATGTCATTGTGATATCAATAGAATTTGGCAGAGTCTCTCTTCACCCTTTGGTGCGTCAGGGGCTCCAGTTTCTTTCATGGAAGGCGATTAGAGTTTTCCAGGAAGATACGCTCTCGTGTATCTGTTTGGTCGGTGTAGGCGGTGTAGATGGACTTCTACTTTTCACTAGGCTTATTTATTTTGGTGCTACTCTGGTCGCCCTCACCAGTCCCCTTCCACTTATTACTCCCCGGCTGGTTATTCTGGGTAGCAGGCTGAGTCGTAGCTGCAACATCTGCCACCGCTCCAGCAGGAAGAACAGGGGTTTGGTTGGTTCCTGCAACAGCAGATTGTGCCTCCTCCAGATTTATCCATTCCTAAGCCCGAGCCAGGAATTCATCTACACTCTTAACTCCTTTCTGCTAGAGTTCTTTCCATAAATCACCTCCTACTGTGATCCCTGTCCTCATAGCTATGAGCTTGAAGTTGTCACCAACATCCCTAGCTCGTGCTGGTGCATTGGTGAACCAGTTCAGATATGCCTCCAGGGACTCAACAGGTTGTTGTTTAATGTTAGCCAACGAATCAGCTTCAATGCGAGCTTCCTTCGAAGCTCAGAACTATCTCTTAAACAAGGAAGACAATTTCTTCCACGAGGTGATTGAATTTTTTTTGTACTTATTGAACCGCAACCTGGGTGGTCCAGTCAATGTTGCAGGGAACAAGATACATCTTAAGTTGAACACAACGTTGTGAGCCATCATTGATGTATTGAATATCCCGAGGTGATTGGACAGGTCTGTGTTTCCATCATATGCGGGCATGGTCGACATCCTAAAGCCAATAAGATATGGAGCTATCGCATTGTTAGGAGCAAAAGGCTCGAGCTCCTCATCGGAATCACAATCGTCAATTCCTTTTCCAAATAGGAGTTTCTTCATTTGTTCTTCCATTACGGCTAGTAGCTTGAGGGTTGGATACTTGGCCTCTAGGTTATTTGAGAGTTGATTAATAGCCCCCATCCTATTGTACGCGTTAGATGGGTTATTTTCCCTCCAAGCTTGAGCTTGCTTAGGTGGGACATTCCCCTTGTCGCGTATGATAGATGGATCTCCCCTGGGCTGAGTATAACTCAAATCATCATGACGAGCTGGGTATCCTCTTTGTGAGTTGATATGATCACATAGGTTGGAATGTGGGTCCGAACGAAGGCTTTGTATGAAGCTTAAGTGATTCCTTAGGTCGCTGTCATGCATGCATCCGCAGTAACTTTCTGTCCTATAGTTTCCATTAGAGAAGCTTATAGCTCATGACTGGGATAGAGGACCTGGATTATTAGCATGAGTTCGTGGGATATAAATGTCCTTTGAGGGGGGACGATTTCTCCTACCATCCCCTCGAGCTGCGGTATTCCTTTGTGGGCAAGGTGGCATTGGATGTCGAATTGGTGACGGAAGATGTCTTATTGGTGAAGCTATCCTTGTTCCATCGGGGCGCACTAAATTAGCTTGCCCTTGGTCTACTCCAACTTCCCACGTTAGAGGTAGGGTCAGTTCATTTCTTCGTGTCAGAGGCTCTGGCCGTGGTACGGATGGATTTGCTGGGATGTCTCGCCTCCTTGAATCAGTCCCAGCTTGCCCTATTTGGCCAGGCTAGTTCCTGGGAGTGTGAGTTGAATTATCGTTCATGCGAGGGTTGGTAGGCTTAACATTCTATGGGGTTTGTTTAGAAGGTAGGGAACTTGGGGCCATATCCGAATAGACCGATTGACATGAGGTCGATGATTCCTATGAGTATTAGCAGGTTAAGTATGTCATTGGATCCACTCAGAAGGTATGGAGCTCGGAGTTGTAGCTCTGACAGAGCAACTAAGATTGGGTCGATTATTCTTGTGGGACCTATAGGACTCACTTTGCATCCTTCTGATGTTAACATCAATTGGAGAGGGGGTAATCGAGCCAAGATCTCCTAAATCAGCTTGTTAGCATGGGCAAGATGGCTCCTTAACTGGGCATTTTCCATCTCGATGGTTGTCAAGTATCCCGGATGGGGATTTGGTGGGTGTGAGGCTGAGCTCCCAGCATCATCTTGGTCCACATGTTGTTTTCCAGGATGTCATTGAGCAGTTGAGCCTTCTCTAGTGGGGATGGCTGCTCAGTGAACCTCCTGAGCATCAAGTTGCTCTGTCTCATTGTCACACATAGATTGGGTGACCACCATGGTGAATGTTAGGTGAAACTTGCGTGGGGAATTAAGCCTAATATGCTCTGAACGAAAGCACCAATCTATTGACGCATTTTTTGCCAATAGCGGATTAAGAAATCTAAAAATAGAGAGATTAGGCTTTTTCTAAACAATAATTAGATAAATAAAAAAAGTATTAAGATCACCCACACTTTTACATGATTCAATTGTTAAAATCCACCTAGTCCATGAGTCATTCTTATTAGTCTGTTTGTTTCTCACCATGAAATCGCCTGTCACAATTTCACCAGAGTTTCAGTATACAAAATGTTCTCTCCCATTCTGTCCACTCTTCCTTGTATTTATAGGGAATTCTTCCTGGACATTTTTGGGTAACCGTGCATAAATATGGTAACATCCATTTTTGGGTAACATCATATACATAAATACATTAATGCCTATTGATTATATGCCCTCAACATCTGGTAATAAATAAATAATAATATGTGAGTGTATAAGGAATCTCCGAGTCTTTTGGGATCCTTCACTGTGTGTCATGATCAAGCTTCCGCAAGCTAAACACTTCCATCAGGCTGGATGTCGAAGAACTAACCTGAATTGACACGGGTAACGTTTAGAGTTTAATGAAGGCGATCTGGCTATCATACATCTCGAACTAAGTTGTTGGTGCAAGATCCAATCTGGAGACTATCCAGTTGTCGTAAGTTGTCAAGTTTGTCTCGAGTTGCTCACTCCAGAGTTAGCTAGATGTTCCATCTATATGCTTTCTTCGTATGCTTGTCTGCCAGCTGTACCCTGAACTGAGTAATTCAGTTCATATTTATTTTTGGGTACAGCATGTACGAATAAATATATATATATATACAAGTGTGTGTGTGTGTCAGTGTGTATATAAAAGCAGAAGGAAAAGCAGCCCAGCAACAACAAAAGGGCACCCAGCTCGCCTATTTACCAGCCCAGCCTTCCCAGGTGGGGCGGGCTCTAGATCTCCATGATCAGGCTCGCTGTACTTCCCTATCAGGTGGGCTGCTCTCCAAAGCTCCTTAGGCGAGATGATTCTCTCTTTTTGGGCAGGTTGCTCCATTCCACACTCCTGATGGGCAGGCTGCTTCACATGGGCAAGCTCTCCTGGATATACAAAAACAGGCCTAATGCCTTTTCCCCATTTTCTAGCACCAGAATTACAAAAACGCCAAGTTTTAAAGTTTTTCTCCAATTTTTCAAGCTACTTCTCTTAAAAGTTTAAATATGAAGAATATTTTTCCCACCAAAGAAACTTATTTTTTTTTCGTGAAAACCCAATAAAATAGCTTTCAAAACACCAAATATAAGAGATTTGTTCTCCGAATATTTATAAAATCTCTCCAAAATTCTTCCAAGGATTATAGATTTTTTCTAGTTTCATTTAACTACATTCAAGGCACTCAATTGTCAATTGTTCATCAAGATTCAAGAAAGCAGTGAAGAAGATTATGAAGAGAAGAATGAAGAAAATCAAGAATTCACCTTTCAAGAATTTGATTCGAAACTTCCAAGTTGACAAACAAGAAGAATGAAAGAGTGGATTTCCTAGAGTAGAAGTAAATAAATAGTACAAGAATTCCAATTTATATTATGATTAGGAAAAGACTTTTAAATTTAAATTTAGTCTTTTCATTTTAAAAGATAGAAGATTATTTTTAAATTTCAATTTCAATTTAAATTTAAATAGTTGAAAGTCTATAGCTCCACTTTAGAAGCTCCAATCTACACTAGATTTGTTTCTAGATTTTCTTATGCATCAACTCTACATCATTTTCTTCTTCATCAACTCTACATCAACAAAGATCTCCAGAAGACTTATTCGTAAAAATTTTAACTCTATAAATAAACTCAAAATCTGGGGCAATTGTTATGTGATAAAAATCACATTTACACATGTAGTATGATGAGTCAATTAGATTCTTCTATAATATTTTATTAATATTTTTGTAAGTTTATATTTGAATTTAAATGATTATTATATTGTAACAAATGAGAAGATATTTATAATAGCTCATCTCTCAAATTACTAAGTCTACCATTATGCTTATATATATATAGAGGTGAAGTGCATTTGTAAAAGGATTGGAATTCTGATTCTCGAGAGAATAATCTCTCAATTTGTAATTATCTTTCTGTATAGCAAATACAGTAGACGTAGGCTCGGGATGAAGCACTAAATTTTTTGTGCTCCCTCATTTATTTTTCACAAGTTTTTACTTTGATTAATTTTTCTGGCACAAATCTTCTCCTAGAAGTCTATGCACCCCTCATTGACAATTTCACACGTCAATAGTAGCTAATATGAGCAGGGCTTACAAGTTATAAGCCTTCAATTCTTCATCTGCCACGATCCAAAAAATAGTGCCTAATCATTTCAATTTAGAAGTCAAATTTACCCCATTTAAAAGATAGTAGCACCACATGATTTATCATAGAACGAAATAAAATACATTGTCAAAGAAAATCAAGTCCACCACACAGATATGTTCATACATTTATTCAAATTGAAACATTTAAAGCTCATCACAGGTACACAACAATGACAAACGAATTTCTCTAGAGTCTGCAGACATCTACAGAAGAAATCAATCCAATCCACAGAATGTTGCAAGCCTTGAACTGATTAGAAAGTTTGATCTACAGAATGCCCAGCACCAGAGCCCAGACAGGGTAGACAAACAAAATAACTATGCCAACGGTGTTTGACACACCATGGGCTTTTGTGAAAGCGTTTCTGAAGCCACCAGATGCTCTTATATGCTCTTGCAGCAAGTAACATGCAATGACAAGACATATAACCAGCCCAATCCAGCCATCCCTTATGTAGCCAGAAATTAGACTTGGAGCTACTACTATGAGGAGAATCAAAGAGGCAGGGAGTTCCAACCAATCTACAGAACCATTGCAAATCAGTGAAAAAGAATTAAACCTTTATTGGCTATACAGTTAAAAGTACGATTATTATCATATAAAATTTAGAAACTATACCTGGAAAGTGCTGAGGGAAGAAAAGCCGGAGTACAATGGCAACGCATGCAATCCATTTGCCTATATCTCCCCTGGATAATCATTTTTATATGTTTAGTACTTCAAGGAAATAATATATAAATAAATAAATATATAAGAACATTTTTATAAACGAGTGTTCCCTGAGTGGGCACTCACCTGAATATGTCGAACAGTAGGGAAGGAAGAGTGAAGAAAATGTATGGAATTAAGAGTGAAGTAAGGATGTTTGTTTTCCAGTTTGTCCGGTCCAAGATCAACAAATAGCTATATTAGGCAAATATGAAAAATAATTAGTTGGGTTTGTAATGACAGATATAAACAAATAACCCATTTTTGTAAAGATATCCAAAGTTGAGAATATAAAATTATTTTAAATTTTTTAATAGGATTAATTTATCTTAAAATTATTAAGACAGATTATTTTTTTCAATATTTTTTCTAATTTGATAACAAAATTATATTGCAAAAATTATAAAATCCAATCTCATTCTGACCAATTGTCTTACTCACAAATGCATATAATCTCGGAGTACAGAAAAAAGTGTATAAATTTAAGTAATAGGGTTCCATCAAACAGGGGTGGGTCTGGGTTTTGGTCAGACACTTGTTTTAGGATGAGATTTTATAGATTTTCATTTTATTTTTCCCCTGAATTGACGAGTGATATAAAATAAAAGAAAAAGAAAATATTTTTTATTTTAATTTTTTTTATACCGTGGTTATCATTTTTTTAAAAGAAAAAAATTGTAAAAGCATAGAGCTAACGACCCAGTATCAGATACCAAATAGATAAAGACGTTCAGACACCAAAAACAAAACAAAATTAAAAAAAAATAATAATAATTCTCAAGAGACTCACCCAAGTATTCATTTCTAAATATCTATCAAAATGTCTAATAAAAAAGGCAAGAACAGCAGTGTGAAATGCGAATATGTGCTATTAATAGAACTTGATACTTCTCATTCTGAAACGTGAGATAGAGCAAGATCAAGGCGATTTACTTCATATTTAAAGAAGTGAGTCTTTTTGGCATAAAAGTATAGATATATGTATGTATGGAATATAGAATTTCGAATGATCCAGAAATAGAATTTTTTTTTTAAGTATATAGATATGAATATGATGAAAAGAGCGATAGAGGACATACATAGCAGCGAATGAAGCGACCCACTCGAGGAATGAGGTACCAAAGCCAAGGGAAGCTAGCTTAATGGAATGGTTGGCGAACTTTTTGAAAGCATTAGCCAGATCTTTGACATCGTTTCCAAGGAAATCGGTAGCGTCGGAGTCAGTTTTCATTCTCAAGTAACCCATCTCCTTCTCGTTATTGATCAGACAAGAGAAAGAATGAAGGAAAGAAAGATAGAAAAAGACTGAAATTGATCGATTGATCACTATAATGGGGTTTCGTCGTTTTGTTCTATACGCGGATGCGGAAGTGTGTGGAGGGTAAGGCTCTTACGTGATCTGTGCCACGTGGCAACTACTTATTGCAATACTATCTCCTGCTGTCTCAAAGCTATACTCTTGCCATTTCTATATCTATATTTGTTCATTTTTAGAAAATTATATCCTAATCGGGGATATTTAACTAGCCGACATGCTTTTTGGTATGACCACGTGTGCATCATTCTGTAAAATCTGAATCATGACCAAAAGCCATATATATTAAATACCCAAAGTCAAAAAATATAAGTCAACATTTTAATGATCCATATATTTCTTTTCCGTCAAAAATACTCAAAATAATTAAATCGATAGCATTGTAGTTAACCATGTTAAATACTGGCTCAATTGACTATATCTAATACTATTTTAGTCCTGTCAGTTGCGAAGCTCGTTGATGCAGTCAGCTCTCAAGTCGTGATCGGCAGTAAGAGTAAGATATCATATGTATAAGTTTATATCATGTTTTTTTGTTGCTCAAAATAATATACAATTGAAAATATAAATACATGCACTACTACAAAAAGCGAGCCCTAAATAAGTTGTCTCACGAGTATTCTATTTGAGAGCCTTAAAAACTGAGAATTTTTAGGACTCGCGTTGTGAGTCTTAAAAGAATGTTTTTAAGACTTATAAGAATTGACGCGAGCTCTAAAAGAATGGCGGGAGTAAGTGGCAGCGCCACCACTCCACGGTGGTCATTGAGTCTAATTTTTTAGTGGGTTTTGAAGCCCAAGATGCAAGGAATATGGTGGTGATGGTAGTTCATCTCGTGGTGGCTCGAGGAGGCCGGAAAGTTGGGGAAAACCCAAAATCGCAGAAACATCGACAAGCACTTTGAGGGCCTTAGGCAGCGTGTGAGGGGTTGAGCTCCGAGGGTTGGAGGTTTCGGGGGCAGCGCGTCGATTGGGGCGGCGCGTGGCGTTCGACGGCGACAGCAAGGCAGCCGTTTGGCCTTGGCAGAGACGAGCTAGGGAGAGAGAGAGGGAGGTTCGGGAGAGAGAGAGAGAGAGTGATTTCATGAGTGATTTTTGTGTTTTATTTATATTATTGATTTGAGGGATTAGAGGGAATTTGTGATTTTTTTTAAATTCAAACTTTTAGGACACACATAAGTTTCTAGGGTTTGCACCGCGTGTCCTAAAAAATTCTTTAAGGACTCGCAATGAGTGTGCTAAAAGTTCAAGAGGTGTTTGTTAAAAAAAAAATTCAAACTTTTAAGACACACATAGTTTTTAGGGCTCGCATCTAGGTGAGTGCCCTAAAAAAGTGTTCTAAAATTGTGTTTTTGTAGTAGTGATGCAGAGATATGATTTTCATAGAAAGACATGTAAATATAATAATAGAACAATTAGAGTACTTACGAGATGCGTAACATACAATGACCACACCCTTTGGATTCCCTAACATTTTGTCCTTGTTGAATGCTAGGTTTTGCAAGGAATCCAAACTGCTTTGAAACAATACCACAATCTTCCAAGTCTTTCTCTAAAACAACTTAGTGTTTGTGTGGGCAAGTCTCAACACATGAGTCCTAGAGAGAAAACTAAGAGAGAGTGTTCGACTAGGTATAGAATATTAGTAGTGAATTTTTACCTTGTCAAATTCATCTGACCTAATGCATTCTATAACACTAGTATATATAGGTAGTTAGCTAGGACGTAAAATAGGTTTTAGTTTCTCATTTTAATTTAATAATTATAATTAATTAAATACTTGTCAAAATTAACAAATTATAATTTTGACCTTTATTTAATTCAATTTATTAATATTAATACCATTTTATAAATATTAACAAAATTGTCTCAATTTTCTATAATACTCTCTTTATGAGACTTTGCATTAAAATCTTCAAAGTTTCTTCTATTTTTTTCTCACAAAATATTAATAAATAATTTAACATTATTTATTTCCATTGAACTATTCAATATGATATTTTTATAATTAATTATTCAAGACTACTAGGTTTATTTTGATAAGAGATGACATAAGAACCATGGATCTATGAACTCAAGCTCCAATAAGTAACTATGAGTTTATTTATAATAAATAATCTCACTACCTTATTAATTGCTCGTGACTCCACTATAGACTCAGAATTGCATTCTTGAATTCATATAAATGCGTTATCAATTGTTATAACCATAACCGTCACTCAATCCTCTATAGATGATCTACTAATGAGACAGGTGAAAATTATTGTTTTACCCCTTGTTGATATTTTATCCTTAACTCCCACTAAGTTCCTTGTAAATGATATTTCCGAAAATTTAATTACAGAAATGAGTACTCTATCATTTAACACTTGAACCAAACTATAAGGAAATCATCGTTTCATTTCTTAAATAGAAGCTATAGATTTCATATCTATGATAAATACTCCCACTCAATTATACCACCTGTTGACCACGATTTTGGCCAACTGCGAGTAGACGCAAAAAGCTACGAGAAACCTTGAATAGAAGATAAATAACAAAAGTAAATTTATAGTGGTTCAGTCCCAATTCGTTGGTAATAGACTAATCCACTTAGAGTTGTAATATACTTGGCCTACACTTGAGATCAGATGAGCCTGAGTCAACTGAGTTTCTTAAGTGCAAGTGAAAAGATACAATGTTTCTCTCTCTAAACTTTCAGTAAAAATACTCCCAGAATCGGATCTGCCCCAAAATGATGCCACCAGCTTCTTATTTATAGGCTCATGGATCATAAATGAAAAATATCTCGCTTTGACGGGGTCCTTCGTTGTTTCAACCAACTTTAATTAATAAAATAATAAAGAAATTTAAATTACAACAATATAGCTATTATTCGGGATATTCGAGAGATTCCCGTGGCAGTTGCGAATGATTCGGGTTGAAGCTATTACCGAAGCTTTACTGAAGAATCACTAGATGGTAACTTTTGAGATTCTTATCCATCGACTGATCAAATCCATCCCTCAAAGTGACTGGTCGGCGAGTTGGCCAAACACACCATCGGTCAGCATAAGAATGCAAACTGGTCGGCATAGGCAAACACACCTCTAGTCGGCCATGTTTCATCCCTGGTCGGGCATGACACATTTCTGGTCTCAACCTTTCTCATCTCTTTAGTCAACACATTGATAAGATTATGTTATCAACTAACACGTGTCTATCCAATTGCCATGTCATCAAATATAAATATTTGGGGATAACATTTGCCCCCCAAGTTTATTATATGATTTTCTCATATGATAAACTTTTCCTACTCTTAGCAAGGATCCATAGTAAATTTAGCAATTACTATGTCCCAAAATTCCCAAAATAACCTTTGACATTCTCCCGCCTTTTTTAAATAATAAAATGTCTCAGTCATGAAAATGGCAGTTACCTGCTTTAAATCGTGGGAGAGAGAATACCAAGGATTTTCAGGTGAGTGGGGAGTCTCCCTTCTCCTCCTTTAAATAGACCCATGGTTTGGTCAAGATTCCACAAGCAAAAAACAAAAATTCCTTCATTTCTTCTTGGTCGAACCCTCCTCTTTCTTCCAAGGTGTGTCAACTTCCTCAAGAAAATTAAAGCTTTCTCAAGGAATCAAAGGTTCTTCAATACATTTGGGTAAGCTTCCCCTTCTTCATCTTTATATTAGGCTTTGCAAACTTTAAAAAATTTACACAAAAACTTGTCTAAAAGGCTCAATGCCGAAACCCCATTGTGAAACACATTCTTGGATTTTTTTTCATGATGAATCTTTGTAGGATAAAGACTTTGTGGCTAATATAGTGTAGTTTAGGCTTCGAGTTAGTCAATTTTTCATTCAATTTCATGAAATTTTGCAAGAAAAATGATTTCCCACTACACATTTTAACTTTAGGTTTATGGGTTTAAGAAGAACATATGAAATTCCTATGAGACTTGTTAAACTCTTAGAATTCTACTTTTTGATCTTGTTTGCCCAGTTCAAAATCAAGAAAATATGTTTACCATTTAGCCCATCAAACCTGTAGCCTTGGCCATTCCTAGTTGTTTAGACTACCCGAAGTCATGCCCTTGCTCGTCCGACACCACTCCTCGGGCATGCCACCCTCTCGAGCACACCAGCCCAGCGTCTCCTCGGATGCACTAGCTTGGCAGCTCCTCGGATGCACGGCAAGCAGCTCCTCAGACGCACCTGCAGCAGCTCCTCGGATGCGCACCAATCTGCTCGGACACACGAAACTCCTCGGATGCGCGCCTCCCTTGGAGCGCTTGGCTTCTCGGATGCGCAACAGAGCTCCTCAGATGTGCGCCCCCCTCAGCGTGCTTGGCTCCTCGGACACGCGGCAGAGCTCCTCGGATGCGCACCCCCCTTGGCGTGCCTGGCTCCTCGGACATGTGGCACAGCTGCTCGGGAACACGACACATCCACTCGGGCATGCGGCGCAACCGCTCGGGCACACGGCACAACCTCTTGGGCACACAGCACACGGCACAACCCCTTGGGAACAAGGCACTTAAAATACCTTGTTTAAATCTCTCAATAGTATTATTACTTCCCTAAATGTCTTTCTTTGGGGAAAACTGATTCCTTATCTCAAAGAAATTATTTTCGCAGAGTAGTGTATATATTTTTTGTTTTCATTCATTCTCTGTTTGGCTTACTCACCTCCCCTTATTTTTTGTAGATGAATCACTTCGGCTATAGGGGAGGTGACAACCAAACAGACTCTGACACCTCAGCTCCCGTTTCAAGGGACACTCTTTGGAGCAGTGATTCTTCCTCTAAGTCTCCCAACAAACGAACTCCTAAGGACCGTCTCCGTCATCTTAAGAAAATCCTCCCGCGGTCGGTGTAATGACCTACTAATCTAGACTATTTGGACCATTAACGAATCTATACATAAACTTACATTTTTACGAAAATACCATAATTTTATTGAGTAACTTGCAAAATAAGAGTTATTTACAAATAAACAGAATACTAAGAAGGATTTGGGATCCCATTGTCTTTAAAAACAAAACATGATTAAAATGAAGTGAATTACATAAGAAATGCGGAAAATACATATAAAACCATATAAGATAAAATGAGACTACATCCTCGAATCGAATAACGCTCGGCCCCTTGACTCCATTCACCATCGATACACATCCTCTAAGCGTCACGAATCTTTCCGCCTCTAAAGCTTATTTCCTGCACATAAACAGAAAGGAATGAGCCTAATGCCCAGCAAGGAAAAATCTAACACATAGTCATAAACATAATTTCATAAGAAACATAAAGACATATCATAACACATAATACACTTATTATAATGGCCATTATTACTTGGGGTCCCATAGACTAAACAAGCTTATGCCCATGAGATTAGTGGGGTCCTACCAGCTAAATAGGCATATGCCCACAATCTTTTTGGGGTCTTGTTAGTCAAATAGGGCATAAGCCCAAGCCTACAAACAAACACATTTATAACATATTCATAACATATCATAACATAACACATAAGATAACATAAACATAAACATATAGGTTCTAGCCTATTTTCCTTACCAAAGTTACCGGGATATAATGGACTGAGTTGGGACTTTTGGAACACTCCTAAAACCATATGAGAAAGAGTGAGTCTTAAGAAGAAGAAATGAAAATGAATAGGAAGACTAAACCATTAAAAGAAAATATGCTTACCACAACTTATGTGCTTAAGAACTTGGATTCCCTAACCAAAATAAGAATGAGGTTAGGAAACTGAGTAGAAGACTAAGAGAAGGGAAACATAACATAAATCAAATGAACTAGAGTTTCGGGTTTACCTCAAAGACTTGCAAGATCAATCTAACCACAACCGAAATACTAACGAATCTCACTTCCCAAAGTGTTTGATAAGCTTATGATGTTTAAGCTTATGATTTTCCCAAACCAGGTGTTTACACTCTCACACTTACTTGGCACTAGCAGCTTCTGAACTTAGAGTAAAAGGTGAAGAAACGGCTGGGTACTAGGTCCTATTTATAGAGTTTGGGAATGAAAGTATCTTGATTTTACTTGAATAAAAATAATGGCTTTTTAGGTGAAAATCATTTGAATAATCGTTCAGCAGAGGCTGAAGACTCGTTCAAAAGATGCTGGACTGTTGAAGGAGTTTGAATGGCTGAAAGGAAATGAATTCAAAAGAGTTTGAATTTATGCTGAAGGAGGCGATATATCGCCCCCTGTAGGCGATATATCGCCTGGGCTAGTATGCCAGAGGCGACCGTGCATCGTCTCGTGTTTTCCGTATCTACGTGCTGCGATATATCGCCCCCTATAGCTGCGATATATCGGCACACGCTGAATAATTAAACACGAAATTACACATTTTTAGCTAAGTTTGAATGGAGTAAACAGCCTTGACTAAGCCCTCAACGTATTCAAAGCTGCTGACTGACCCTATAACATTCAAACTTTACTCCTTATTAAATTTAATCCTAAAAAATACTTAATCATTAATCACCATTCATAACATGTGCTTAAAATCCTATTGGTTGATGTCTAAACCCTATAATATAATAAATATAATCCTTAATATCAGTCACATTAATCAAACCTTAGGTTATACTTAATATTCTTAAACTATAGGTTAAACTTAGAAAATCTATAAGTACTACTATGAGTGTCCAAATAATTCCCGGTCTGAACCAAAAATCCACAGTTACAAAGATAATATTAAACATACTATAATACTACTAAATAACTAGCTAAGTAAAGTTCTTGGACTCTACAGTCGGCCTTATATTTTTTTCACCAAGATCAGTTTCTTAAGCAACAACACCAGCACCAACTGATGAGGGTGAAGAAGCCTAATCGATTCCCTCAAGACCAAGATCCTCAAGTTGCTCGTATAGCAACACAAAATGTGGTAGACAACACACCCGGTGTGGGAGAAAATTTATTAGGACAAGCAGAGACTGAAGCCTCTTCAAGACCTGCTCAAGCTAGAAAAACTGGAAAATCCAGGAGACCAGTTACCCAGAAATTCACCACAAAAATTCAACAGACTGCAACACGAAAGCTGAGGAACAAAGAAAACATTGTGCCTTCCTGGTTTGTAGCTAAACCCTCTAAGCTACACTCTAAAATGTTCGATAAGCATATCGAGGCTTTGGGTCTGGAAGGAGTGAATGTGATATGCCCATGCCCAAATCAAAGAGCCAATAATTTTGGTGGAGCCTATTGTGCCTGGTCTAAGTGTCATATATATGCAGGAGCCATAATCCCCTTGCATCCTTTCTTCAGATCAATAGCAGATTACTTCAATGTGTCTCCCTTCCAAACTTCTCCGAATGGGATACAAGCCTTTTCTGCGCTATACATTCTCTATAACTTCCAAGGTTGGAACCCGCCTAGTCCTCATGAGGTACATTATTTGTTTGATTTTAGGACTAACCCTAACCACAAGAACACAAGTTTTTTCCACCTCATTCATAGGAAAAAAGGGGTTAAGCACCTTCATGGTATAGCCCATAAATCAAATCCAGGGAAGTATTACACGAAATACTTCCTAACTACAGACATTAAAGCCAACAACCTGGCTTTTACACATGCCGACCCTTTTGGTCAACCTCTCCCAACTAGGGAAATGTATGCTCAAGCAGAAGAACTTGCCAACATGCCTCTAGAAGAAAAGGACGTGGAAAAGTTAGTTTCCTTAGAAAATCTCTGAATGGTTGGATTGTTACCGAACAATCAAGATATTGCTGCAGGTAGTACGACTGATGAAATAGACACAACTGATCAGTCCAACGCTGATATCGAAGTAGTAATCGACCAGTTTTCTCCTGTTCCATCCCCTCGCCCATGCCGACCAAGTGGCCCCATTATTAGAGATCCTCATTGTTAACATCCTCACTGACCTACCTTCCCTATCAGGCCTGGCAAAGGCAAAAGTATCGAGCTCAATAGAGAGGATAGCTCATTGTTGGATGACGAAGACGAGTTTTTTAACGAAATTCTGAACTCAGGTTTTGTTGACAGTAATCGTAATTGGATTTTGTGATGAATCTGCAGAGTTTTACTTTTCACATGTGTTCATTTTTTGCCTCTACTAACTCAATTTGTGCTCTCTTTCTTTCTTATGCAGATCCAACTATGTTCAAGAAATTCAACACACCCTCTTCTCAAAAGAGGAAGACTGGAGAAGGTAGCAGCTCAACTCCTCCAAGCAAGGCTATGAAGACCACACCACACAGCTAGGGAAAACCATCCAACCAGCCAGTTGTCATTCCACGTTTGGCTCCTCCGTCACTTCCCCTTTCTGCTAGTCTACAGACTACTCGGCCAACTTGCTTAAGTGAGCCTCTTCGCGTTATTGGTGAATACGACAAAGAGTTATTAGACCATACTCTTCACCATGGAACTGCAACTCAGACATTCGAGACTTTACCCCGACAAAGCGTCGAAGTCGTCCTCCACAAAGGCCTTGCTCAGATTATGAGTGTAAGTATCTTATCAGAAACATTTACTTTCTCATTGATCATTCTTATTTTAATATGTTTTGGTTATTTATTTCAGGGTCTTATCACTATCAGTCATGCCCAACACTGAGCAGTTGACTATAAGGAGCTGATCAAGTTCTTGAATGATCAATTGGTGGAAGCCCAAGCCAAGATTGAAACTTCAACCAAATCTGAAGAAGATCTTCAATCCAAGGACAAGCAGGCGGAGAATACCATTGCCGAGCGGGATGGATTTCTAAGAGAGTTGGCTGATGAGAATTAAAAACAAATCCAGACCAACAAGATATTGACTGACCAGTTGGAGAAAATGACTTGCGAGAATGAGGAGCTGAAACTAGACAAAGAAGCTAATCTTACTCGTTATGAGGAGATTTGTTTCAACTACTTCTACTAGATATGGAAGCTGAACAAGCCCCTCAAACTCGACTTTCTCTCAGAGGAGGCAAGGGCATAAGAGCTTGCCAAATGCGAGGCAAAGGGTGTCGAGGAAGCAGCCAATCCAGCTGATCTTGTGCCTGCTTCTCCAGCTCTATCATTCCGACCAGAGGAGGTCCCTGATGCTGAGGATGGTGTTGATCAACCAGGAAACAATTTACTAGACCAGGGAACATGCCTTAACTGACCAGTGAGTCTCTCATCCGACCAATAGAAACTTTTATCTCTAGCCAGCATTTTTCTTATTTTGCTCATACTTTTGTGAAGACATTTCACTGCTCAGTAGTTATTATATTTTGCTCGTACGGTCGAGCTGCTTGACACTTTACTTTTCATTTTTTTTTAAACTTCCAAAGTCTTTTGTGAATAAAGTCTCTTTAATCTATGCCATGAATGTTTCGCGTGAGTACTTAGTTTTCTAACTTAGAAATTACAAACATTTCATAAGTCCATGCTAAGTATACTTTCTCACACTCTTATTGCTCTAACATTTTATGAGCTTAATGTTTTATTTCACATGAATATTTGCTTTTAACTTGGTGATATTTTAAAAGATGTCAAGTTACTTAAGCTTTGATAAACAAGTTAACTTAATGTCCCTTTTTGACTTCTAAAACTTACAAGCCAGCCTAAAAACAAATATCTTAATTCGTGCTCTCATTGCATGTGTTGAGTTAATTACCAATATACCCCATGTGCCCCCCAAGTGATCGAGGGTTGTAAGATCCTTGGTCACTTGCTACTTGATCGGATTTGTTCGAGCAGTTACTACGCGTGAAACACATTGAATATAAAGAAAATATACAAGCAGTTGAACACTGTTTGAACATACCAAGCAGTTGAACACTGACCGATTTTGCCGATTAGTTAAGCCCTATTCGAAAAATTTAACGCATATGCATATTTGTAGCAAGAATCAACCATGCTGCGCATAGTCTCTTTTATTACTCATCAACTTGAAAAAAGGACAAAATATGTCTAATAATGAGTCTCAAACAAATAAAAATTGGTTAAAAGCAAATGACTGGTCAGCAAATAACCAGATCATAAATATACTTAAATAACAAGTAAAACACTTGAATCTAAGCTACCACTGTACAAGTGGCATATATTAATAATATTTCCTAAGGTACTAGCCATTCCAGTAGTTTCTGAACAGTTCACCATTCAGCCTAGAAAGTTTGTAAGTGCCTGGTGGCAAGACTTGCTCGATCAGATATGGCCCTTCCCAATTTGGTCCTAGCACTCCAGCTCCTGAGTCTTTCATGAACACTCTTCTGAGAACCAAATCTCCAACCTGGAACATTCGATCTTTAACTCTGGAGTTGAAATAACGAGCCACCTTTTGTTGATGAGCAGCAACCTTTATGCTCGCCCTTTCTCGCTTTTCCTCAATAAAATCCAAAGATTCAGCCAGTAATTGAAAGTTTTCGTCCTGGTTGAAAGTGCTTCTTTGATGGGACGGAGGGTCGATCTCGACAGGTATCATAGCTTCATAACCATATGCCAAGGAAAAAGGAGTATGGCCCATCGCTGTCCGAGCAGTGGTTCTATACGACCAAAGAACTTCTGGTAACTCTTCCACCCAACACCCTTTAGCTTGTTCGAGTCGTTTCTTAAGGGTGTCTTTTAATGTTTTATTCACGGCTTTGACGAGCCCATTTTCTTGTGGGTGAGCCACCGAGGAGAAGCTCTTCGTAATACAATGCCTAGCACAAAAATTAGTAAATACATCACTATCAAATTGTGTACCATTGTCAGATACTATCTTTCTCGGCAGTCCATAGCGACATATGATATTCTTCACCACAAAATCTAACACTTTCTTTGACGTGATTGTAGCTAATGGTTCAGCTTCAATCCACTTAGTAAAATAATCCACAGCGACAAATGCGAACTGCACTCCTCCTTTCCCTTTAGGTAGCCCTCCGATCATATCAATGCCCCATATTGTAAAGGGCCAGGGACTCTGCATTTGTTTTAAAATATTTGGAGGTGCTCTGGGTATCTTAGAAAATCTTTGACACTTATCGCATTTCTTCACATATTCCATGGAGTCCTCGTTCATTGTAGGCCAGAATAATCCTTGTCTCAAAATCTTTTTAGAGAGACTTTGCCCCCCAACGTGATCTCCACAAAATCCCTAGTGTACTTCGGCTAACAAGCTCTTCGACTAGTCGAGCATCACACATCTGAGTAGCGGTATCGAGTACCCTCTTCTATATAACACCCCCTCCATCATGACATACCGAGCTGCTTGTCTCATCGTCCTCTTGGCATTATTGCAGTTATCGGGTAAAGTTCCTTACTCGAGGTACGTGATGATTGGTTCATCCAAGTGTCAGCTACAGTAATATGCATTGCTTACTGCTCGGTAATACTTGGATTTGCTAAGTATTCAACTAGTACTATATTCAGAGTATCAGCATCCTTCGCACTGGCTAATTTTTCCAAGGCGCTTGCATTGGAGTTCTACTCTCGTGGCACCAACTTGATTATGTACTCTTCAAATTGTGTTAACAAGTCCTTAGCTTTATTTAAGTATGCCACCATACGCAAACATCTCGCCTGATATTCTCCCAAAATTTGATAAACCACCAGCTGAGAATCACTATTAACATCGATTGATCGGGCGTGTACATCTCTGGCCAATCGTAGTCTTGCTAACAGGGCTTCATATTCTGCCTCATTATTGAAGGCATTGAATCCGAACCTTAACGCGCAATGAATTTGATGTTGCTCTAGTGTGATTGATATAAGTCCACGCATGATGTTCATTCGAAGATCCATCTACATAAAGCTGCCAGGTAGGGAAAACCTTTCTCTGCTCAGCTATGTTTTCTGTTTCGTCAGGAACATCAGGAATTCTAATGCATTCGAAAATGAAGTCTGCTAGAGCTTGCCCTTTGATGGCTGATCGAGGTTGATACTTGATCTTGAATTGGCCTAATTCGATAGCCCATTTAAGAAAACGACTAGAGGTCTCTGGCTTTTGTAAGACCTGGCGTAAGGGCTGGTTGGTAAGCACTTTTATGGGATGTGCTTGGAAGTATGGCCGTAATTTGCGAGATGCAAGCACCAAATAGTATGCTTGCTTCTCGATCATAGGGTACCTTGACTCTGCTCCTACCAACCATTTGCTGACGTAGTAGACCGGATGATGCACTTTATCTTCCTCTCGTATTAGAGCAGCACTGACAGCATGCTCCGTGACTGCCAAATAAACGAAAAGGTCCTTTCCATCAATGGGCTTTGATAAAATTGGAGGCTGAGCCTAATGTCTTTTTATGGCTTGGAATGCCTGCTCGCATTCTTTTGTCCAGTCAAACTTCTTGCTTCCTCTTAGTAGGTTAAAAAATAGGACACACTTATCCGTTGATTTGGAAACAAACCTACTTAGAGCAGCAATTCGCCCAGTCAAACCCTGTACATCTTTGGTTCTGGTTGGAGACTTCATTTCCATTAGTGCCTTAATCTTCTCATGATTGGCTTCTATCCCTTGCGGGTTAACTATAAATCCTAGAAACTTTCTAGAACTTACTCCAAACGAGCAGTCGAGGGGGTTCAGCTTCGTGCGGTACTTTCTAAGTACTACAAAGCATTCCTCCAGATATTGTACATGCCCTTCAACTTCCTTTGACTTCACCAGCATATCATCCATGTACACCTCCATTTTTGTCGATTAAGTCGCGGAACATGCCATTCACTAAACGTTGGTAAACGGCCCCTGCATTCTTCAAGCTGAATTGCATAACCTTATAACAATATAATCCTATGTTTGTTCGGAAGCTGGTATGCTCCTCGTCGGGAGGGTGCATACTTATCTGATTATACCCCGAGTAAGCGTCCATGAAGGACAAAGTTTCATGACCAGAAGTTGCGTCAACCAACTGGTCTATCCTCGGCAAGGGAAAGCAGTCCTTGGGACAGGCTTTATTTAGATCAGTGAAGTCCACGCAGGTCCTCCACTTCCCATTGGACTTGGGCACTAATACTAGGTTAGAAACCTAGGCAGAGTAATAAGCCTCCCTTATGAACCCATTTTCCTTCAATCGCTTGACTTCTTCTTTCAGAGCCTTCACTCGTTCCTTGTTAAGCAACCTTCTCTTCTGCTGCATTGCTGGGTAGTTTTCATCCATGTTGAGCACGTGGCTAATCACAGTTGGTGAGATTCCCACCATATCCTTGTGAGACCAGGCAAAAATATCTTGATTTCTTCGCAAAAATTCTAACAGCTATGCTCTCACCTCCATCTTTAACTTCTTCCCAACTGTGACCACTTTGGTCGGTTCATTTTCATCAATTGGGACCTCCTCTAAGTCCTCCATAAGTCCTACTTCACTCTCCAAATCCCCAAAGCGAGGATCAATATCCACTCCCTTGCTTTGGGCAACGCCCTATTTGGTGACTTCATCACCAGATGGGGCTTGTTGCTTATTAATACCAGAACTACTTTCCTGGTTGATAATCTTTAAAGTTTTCTCTTGGTCGGCTAAGTTCACAATATTATACTGGTCGATGTCCATCTCGTCTACTACTTCTTCTCTATATTCACACACAACCATATTATTCTCCTTGGCCCATTTCTGTGCCCTTACCACCGAAGCATTATAACATTCTCTAGCTTCTCTTTGGTCTCCCCGGACACAGCCTAGGCCTGCACTGGTCGGGAATTTCATGGAAAGGTTCCATATAGATAGTGTCGCATGTAAGGCCGTGAGTAGTGGTCAACCAATCACCACATTGTAAGCCGGCGAACAATCTACTATCAAAAAATCCATCATGACTGTATCGTGCCTAGGAGTGTCTCCTGTTGTGACTGGTAATTTGATTGTTCCGGCCGATGACAATCCTTCTCCAGTAAATCCGTAAATAACTTAAGAGCATGGCTTCAAGTCATTGATGGATAATTTCATCTTTTCGGAAGATGACTTGTAAATAATGTCCACAAAACTTCCCATGTCAACTAGGCATCTCTTCACTTTCATGTTTGTGATTTGGACTGTAATAACGAGTGGGTCATTATGATGATACTTCACATGTCTAGCATCGTCCTCCGTAAAAGTAAGAGACTCACTTTCGTACCATGGATTCTTTGGAGGCCGCTCCTCTATAGTCATGACCTCTGATGTTGATGTTGTATCCAACTCATGTCGAAGTGTCTGTGCATATCTTTCCCTTGCCTTATTACTGTCCCCAGCCAAATGTGGACCCCTACATA
This sequence comes from Humulus lupulus, assembly GCF_963169125.1. Taxonomy (NCBI): domain Eukaryota; kingdom Viridiplantae; phylum Streptophyta; class Magnoliopsida; order Rosales; family Cannabaceae; genus Humulus; species Humulus lupulus. The sequence continues at coordinate 139,192,819 of NC_084793.1, forward strand.
TAGTGTCTAAAGTGAAGTCAACAGGCTCGGGTCGCAAGGGTGGAGACCGCTGCCGCTTGAACCCAAGATTGTTGCTGCTCGCTTCTCCTTGGGTTTTCTCTGCCTGATATTTTTTTTAACTTTCCCGACTGGAGAAGAAACTCTATCTCATCTTTGAGATGATTGCATTCATTTGTGTCATGACCATAGTCTCCATGGAAATGACAAAACTTATTCATGTCTCTTTTACTCATCTCCTTCCTGATGGGTAGGAGTTTCCAGTAGGGAACCTCTTGATGACTTACGAGATATATTTCTGTCTGGCTGGTCGAAATAGTGGTGTAATTGGTGAAGTGAGGTTCATACTTGGTTGGCTTATTGTTTGGACCCGACTTAGCCTTATTTTCATCATGGCTATCGGATCTGTTATTCCCACGTTTCTTTCCACCATTTTGATTGTTTCCACCATTCTTAGGAGGGTCAGTTGATCCACCCAGATTGTTTATTCCTTTCTCCTCTTTCTTGATTGCATCATCCAATTTCATATACTTATCCGCTCAGTCAAGAAATTGTTGAAGTGTTGAAATTGGATTTCGATGTATACTATCCCACAAAGGACTTCAATAAGTTATTCCAGAGGATATTGCAACCATCTTCCCCTCATCTCTGACAGGATTCGCTCGGTTGGCTTCTCTCATGAACCTTTGTATATAGTTCTTTAGAGACTAGTCCTTTCCCTGTTTGAGGTCTGCCAAGTAGTTGGCATAAACTGGTGGAGTCCGAGCAGCGCTGAACTGTCTACAAAACTCTTTCCTGAAATTTTCCCAAGAGGTAATGGAATTTGGCTTGAATTTCCAATACCATTTCTGGGCAGTATCGGACAATGTAGTAGGGAAAACCCTACATTGATAATCGTCACTTACCCCGAGCAGCTCCATTTGGTCTTCAAATTTCCCAACATGTCTTATGGGATCTGCCTTTTCTGTATATACTGGCATCACCGGTGCTTTATACTTTTCTGGTGGCTGGGCTACTCTGATTTGGGCACAAAACGGACTGCCACTCATGTGGTCTACTGCATCCATTCCGGAAGGTCGTTTTGACAAACCTTGAACTGCAACCGTTAAAGCATCAAGCTGGGCTTGGATGGCTGGGGCAATCGTCGGGGTCTCAAGGTTTTGACTGCCTGGTCGGGCATTTTTATCTGGTGCACTGTCGTCAAGTATTTTTACTTGACTGGCAGTGCGGTTCAGATCTCGCCCTTCGACCGGGATGATCCTTCTCTTGTCACTGATAACATCCCTTAGATCCTTCCGGGAAGTACATTTTCCTAATCGATCAAACACTATGCTCTTAGATTTTTCAGAAGACTTATTACGCGGGACTTTCTCTCTCCCACTACGCCGCTGGCCGGGATGTAACGGAGGCTTTTCGGTATGTCCCGGGCAGTCTTTTCCTCCTTGAGGGTCGTTACCTTCTTTATCCTTTGACCGATCAGTGTGATGACTATCTACCTCATCATGACCATATCCATCTTTAAAATGCAAAGTTTTCTTATCTCGAGGAGTCCCTATCTGATCCTGCCTGGGTGGAGTCTTCTTGTTGCCCGACCGATGACTTCTTGATTTAGAAGTTTCTGATCAATGGCTCCTGGAGGGGGTTCTAGAGTTCTCCCTTTATGTTGAGGCAGTTCCGGAGTGGACCCCATCATCCTCCCGACCAGGGGGGTTACTCCTACTTCTGTCCGGTCCTCGAGAATTGGCTCTGCCAGCAATCCTCTGACCTACATTATTATTCCTCACTCCCTGGGCGGCTGGTCCTCATGATGCGGTATGGGCATTGGCCTGGGTCAATTGAGTGGCCGCTTCTAGAGCAAGTGCGCCCTCACGATGTCGCCGGTCGACCTCCTCCTAACGTCGTCTTCACTCCTGGTATCCATCTCTTGTTTTTGCTGCTCGAATGCAGCCTTCTGCCTGGCCATTTCCTCAGCGAAAGACTCCTGCTGAGCATTGAATTGCATCATCTCCTCTTGAAAAGCACCTATTGCTTCCTGGAGTTGTTCAACTTCTGGAGTTGTCTCCTCGAGAAAGACTCTTGGCTCACTCTTAGGGTTCAGAGGTCCAGGACCTTCTGCTCTAGCAGGCTCTTTTGATGTACCTGGCTTTTTGGAGGCCATACTGGTATTCTTGGGAGCCATATTTGTAAGACAGCAGTGTATTTCTTCTATTCAGGCTCTCAATGAAAGCACCGAAAATGTTGGCTACGATTTTGGCCAACTGCGAGTAGACGCAAAAAGCTACAATAAACCTTGTATAGAAGATAAATAACACAAGTAATTTTATAGTGGTTCATCCCCAATTTGTTGGTAATAGCCTAATCCACTTAGAGTTGTAATATATTTGGCCTACACTTGAGATCAGATGAGCCTGAGTCAACTAAGTTTCTCAAGTGCAAGTGAAAAGATACAATGTTTCTGTCTCTAAACTTTCAGTAAAAATAATATCAGAATCGGATCTACCCCAAAATGATGCCATCAGCTTCTTATTTATAGGCTCATGGATCATAAATGAAAAATATCCCGCTTTGACGGGTCCTTCGTTGTTTCAACCAACTTTAATTAATAAAACAATAAAAAAATTTAAATTACAACAATATAGCTATTATTCGGTATATTTGAGAGATTCTCGCAGTAGTTACGAATGATTCGGGTTGAAGTTGTTACCGAAGCTTTACTGAAGAATCAATGGATGGTAACTTTTGAGATTCTTATCCATCGACTGGTCAAATCCATCCCCCAAAGTGACTGGTCGGCGAGTTGGCCAAACACACCACCGGTCGGCATAAGAATGCACACTGGCCGGCATAGGCAAACACACCGGTTGGCATAGTAAAACACACCTCTAGTCAGCCATGTTTCATCCCTGGTCGAGCATGACATATTTCTGGTCTCAACCTTTCTCATCTCTTTAGTCAACACATTGATAAGAGTATGTTATCAACTGACACGTGTCTATCCAATTGCCATGTCATCAAATATAAATATTTGGGGATAACACTACCAAATCTCCCATATGTAAGTAAGAGCTAGTCCGTAGGGTAAGCTGGTAACGAACAAATCAAAAGGCTTGAATAATACTATAACGTCTCGAATTCGCTATTAAAGTTGAGTGCCTTGATTATTGTGACTGGAAGGCATAAACGGATTTATATGTGGAATTAATTGAATATATGTATGATTATGCGGTATAAATGATTTATATGGTAATGTGAATATTTATGCATGTTTATGTGTATTAAATATGCATGTGAGCCCGTTTTTTTGTAAATTTTGGCATATTTATAATTTTTAACCCGATGAGGGTATATTTGGATTATTTATGCTTTATGAGTGAGACCATAGTGTTATGGAGATACATTTGTGATGTGTGGTCCAAGGCGATACTAGTGAATGGGTGAGCAGAAAAGTCACAACGGGGTCAAATACCCGGCTCGGGGAAAGCCTAGGGGTATTTTGGGAAACTTAGTGCGTAGTCAGGATTTATCGGATAACGGGTAGCTATTCAGTGATTATTTGGGTATGCCAGGATTAATTGAGAATTTATTGTATTATTTGAGGATTAGCGGGAAAAGGGTGGTAAATGACGAGTTTGCCCTTGGGGCATTAAGGAAGTAAGGTTTGGCTAAAGGGTATTTTGGTCTTTTTATGCCAAGGTAGTGACTTAGTCACTATAGCTTTGTAGAAACCTTCAGGATTGGAAACACAATTATCTCAACTCACATCCTTCTCTCTTCCCCACATTTGCTCTCTCACTCTCTCCTGTTTGGGGCTTTGGGAAAGTTGAAGGAAAAGGCGCAGTGATTTATGAGGTTTGAGGCTGTGATTGAAGGCTGGAGTCTGGGGGTAATTGAGGTTCAATTCAAGGATTAGAAATCATTGTTGAGGTAAGCTTAAATTCTATTTTGATTAAAGGAATTGACTGGGTTTTAAGTATTAGCAAGGGTATGAGTTTTTAGGACATTAAGTTATGATTGTTGTGTTTTATAGGCTATGGGTTGTTATTTGTTGTTTATTTGAGTTGTTGGTATTGTTGTGGTGGTTGAAATAGGTGGAAATGTTGTTTTCAGAGGTTTTGGTTTGGGAAAATGCATGAAAAGTTCTGGAAATTCTGAGTTCGCAGGGTCGCACCATGGAGCTATTCGTAGAGCGTCGCGGTCCGCATGAACTCTGAGGCCTAAGGTGGTTCGCTGAACCGCCTTAGCGCCGCGGCACTGGGTGGGTTGCGATGCGGCACGTGTCTAGGATAATTGGGGTTTGGCTCTCTAACTTGTGTAGGGTCGCGGCGTTTGTGAAGGGCGTGCAGCGCAAATAGGGATTATTGGCCAGTTAGTGTTTTTAAGCTCGGGAACTCAAACCTAAAGGCTGGGGAAGGATTCTACCACCCGCTTTAGTAGAATCCGAGATCCCGAAGGCTAGAAGCATACCTTGAAACTCTTAAATAAGTCTAAGTGATTGATGGTTACCGTTAATGCTTTGTGTCTAGGTTATATTGCTAGAGCTCAGTGATAGGGATCATGCTCGGGATAGCCATACATTGTCTGCTCGAGACTCGAGGTAAGAAAACTGCACCCTGGTTGTAATCGAGGCTTGAACTCCTGTAATTGGATATGACTGTGGTTATAAATTTGATTATTAAGTTAGGAATGCTTGTATATGTTGCATCTGATTGTGTGTTGTGCAATATATATGTGATTATATCTTTTTTGAAAGCCTGGCCTAAGGGTGCCAGGGCCGACAGCAAGCGTGCGAAACGTAGCTCGGCCTAAGAGAGTCGGGTTCGGCTATAAGACCTGAGAGCTCAGCCTAAGAGAGTCGAGTTTGAACGTCACCTAAATATTCAGAAGTGTCGATTGCAGTTGTTTAACTCATTGATTACTGAATTGAGCTATGTGGTTGTTTGAGCAGGATTGTTACTGCTATGCTATTGTTTATATCTCGCTACTGCTAAGTTGTTGTTTGTATCTTGTTACTGCTATGTGGTTGTTTATATTCTGTTGCTGCTGAGCTTGTGGTTTATATTTTGTTACCTATTGAATTTGTTGATTAAAGTTTTCTTGTTGAGCCTTAGCTCACGGGTGCTTTGTGGTGCAGGTAAGGGCAAGGGTAAGTTGGACGAGCCATGAGTTGGAGAGCTTTAGGGGTGGTGTGTACATATGCAGCCTAATCGACCGCCATGGTCGGAACTAGGGTTGAACCCTGTTTTGCCACTTAGGAAGGCTAATTTGTATTTTATTAGTCTGTAAACACTTTTTTGTTTGTATTAAATGATAAAATCAAATGTACGCAACGGAATATAGAGACCCATTTTAATAAATATTAATACCAGTCATGATCATATACATATATAATTATTAAATCACACACAAATAGATTAGGGATTACCTCTTGTAGCCTATCAAGTGTCCTTGAGTCTTTTTGTATAAATCAACGATCTTCCTATCTAGTGTTCTGCGATCTCGCACCTTGATCTTCCAGACCAATCCTCAAACACACAAGGACGTATGTGGGCACTTAGGATTCAAAAGGTTGATTTATGTGACTCCCTAGATGTACTCTACACATGAGTTCTAGAGAGTTTTGACAGAGAGAAGGTTTAGAATAGTTTTCAGGTTTAGAGAAAACTATCGCTTTAGAGAGAGAGTATGATTATCCATCATTATTCTGAATATCATGTATATTAGATTTATAAAGTTATTTAATCTAATTAAATAATCTTTATATAATTAAAATATATTTCAAATTAAAAATTGATTAAATATTTTCATTTAATTATCTATTTAAATCATATTTGAAAAAAATAATTAAATAATTGATTAAACAAATTTATTTGAACTTCAAAATTAAAATCCCTGAAGCTAGGCGCCACATACTGTACTGTATAGTGTGTGTCGCCCAACCCTATTAGGGTTGCCCTAATTTTCTCATTTGTTCATTTAATAAACTTTTAAGACAAAATATTTATTCCAACATAAATATCAGTTAATTCAAAATTAACTTTATCTTAAAATATCAGTTTTAAATTAAATAAATAAATATCATATTATAAATAAGATATTTATTATTTTCTTTTTTTATATTAATCCAAACAAGATTAATATTAATTTTAACCTATAGTTTGTCAAAATAAAAACTATATAGTTAAATAATTAATTAATTCACAATTAATCAATTACTCATAATTATCAAATAATTATTTTCTTGCCCTGGAAAATTAATTCCTTTGCAATTTAGTCCTTTCTCTTTGTTATCCCTAAAAAATGTAGGGATGACGTGGCAAATGAGAAAGCGGCACGTGGCATTACAAATTATGGAAAAGCGACGAAGTATTGAAAAAAGACCGATGAGCAAAGAAGATAGGTCCAAGAGCTATAGAGAAGTCGACCAGGCCAAAACCCCCTATGGGTGGTCGACCTGGCCGCCTGACCTGCTCAAGAGCCACATGGGTAGTCGACTTACCCTATTCTTCATAGGGTGGTCGACCTAAACTCCCAAATACACTTAGTTGGATAAAGTTCACGCTCGTTCATGCTGAAGTCAGCAGTCCTAGCACCCAAAAGGTCATCAGGCCTAGCATCCAAGCTCTAAAGGGTCATCAGGCCTAGCACCTAAGTCTCATAGACCAACCAAGACATAGGGTTTTCCTGAAGCTTTCAATCATGCATCGTCAACCACGATCCAGAGAAACAACGAGAAGACCGAAGATCTCATAATCATGGGGAGGTGGACATGTATCTCAACTACCCAATAAACGTGTACCAAACCATGATCTCAGTATTACTGATCATGTAACAGCCCTGGGTACTATAAATAAAGGACATATGGCTTCATAAAAGGGACTTCTTCTTTTTTTATCTATGGGGTGAGAGAGATATTTTCTAGAGAGAAATTCTGGCAAATTAATAACGAGTGAATACTTAGGTTCATCTGTGTAATTTTCTATCGAGAGATTCAATACCAAAGACTAAGTGGAATAGGTTATTACTGTTCATCAGAATAAGGCTGAACCATTATAAAAATTTTGTGTGTTTATTTAAGATATTTGTACTCTGTCGTATATGTTGACCCTGATTTTGGCCAACTGACACGGAGTCAAATTTGCTTGATGCGGACAAACACGTTGGAAAGAACGTGATGACGAAATAATAAAGAACACAAGAGTTTATAATGGTTCGGCCCCAGAATCTGGTAATAACCTACATCCACTTGAATTGTTATTGATATAGAATTCAAAGGAGTGATCAAAGAACTAGGGTTCAATGAGTTTCACCAATCTCTGAAGAACAAGACAATATATCAAATGATCAGAAAGGGAAAAAGAAGAAGGAGAGATCCCTTTCCCTTGAGCCCTCCTTCTCTATTTATAGGCTCAAGGAGGATTTACATTAATTTGTTGCAGATATTATTTCCTAAATAATCGGATTCTCAAGAAATTATGGGAGATAATTTCGGATACTATCATAACTGCATAAGATCTTCTCCGCGTATAGCATGCGTACGACCAGTCTGGTCGTATGAAGAGATCCAACGTCGTGACACTAGATGTCTTCCTGGTCGATAGTCGAGCACAAATTCTGCCAGATGTTAACCACGTGTACTAAATGTTTGCCATGTCATCCATGCTTGTTTTTTGGATAACATTTGCCCCCTAAGTTTGTTTAGTGCGACCAGCAATAAAGAAACTTTAAGGAAACAACCGTTCATATCCCCATGATGTCTGTCAGGATCCCCGTGTGTTTTTTAAAACCGTTACATAATTATGTCTAATCAAGCCCTTTCAGTTTTCAAGAAACAAATTGACGGCTTATACACTTCCCCACGTTTCGAGAATTAAAAAAAATAATGATTGCTACTTTTTGGCCATACCTCGGTCCCCATGAATACCTTCTTTTTCTTCTTTATAAAATTTTTTCTTACCATCTTTGTCAAGAACTTCAAGAACCTTGCCTTCAGAGTACAGAGCTTCGAAACCAGTCAGTCGCCTAGCCGAGGATCTTTCCGACTCGAACTTTTTCATTCTCTTCTGAATCTCCATCTTCGCCCAGGTAATCACTTTGTCTTTTTAAACTTTTCTTTATACCATGCATGCCGTTTCTTGGTTCTGTAATTTCTGTGTTCTTGAATAGGGTTTTATGAGGATCTTTTTGTATAAACCTTCCATTGCCTGGTAAGAGGGCATCTTTATGCTTTGTATAGGTTAGGACCTAGTTTGATAGTAAGGATCATAGGCTTAGGACGTAAGATCGACGTAAAAATTCAATCTTTAAGCTAGGTGAAAAAACTGGGTTTTTTCCCGCCCTTTAGGAGTCGAAATAGTTCTCTTTCATAAAACAATTTTTCTTCCTTCCTGATCCATTTTTCAAACCGTTAATGCCAAACTTAGTGTAGGAATAGGATGCTGCTGGTTATTTAGACACGAGTAACGTTATCCCAATCTTCCACACTACTTCGCAGACTGTGTCTTATCTCCTCCATTGTCTGTTTGCAGTTCATATGAAAGACCCTTGGGGGGGGGGGGAGAAAGACCTTTTGAAGATGACCTCTTGGCCCAACTACTCGAAGGCGAAGAAAACCCATCTACTTTGATACCAGAAATCCCTTTCTCTCGCCCTAGCTCAAACCGTCCTCCAGTCCCCAATCAGAGAATGGCCCGAACAAAAACAAAGGCTCGAAAAAGGAAAGACCCTAACCCCTCAAGCCAGCCTTCTGCTGATGCCCCCTCGACCAGTGGTCGAGGCGAATTCGCTCCAGAGACCAATGTTCAAAGGCGTGCCCGCACTCGCCATGTCGACCAGCCAGCCGTTGCGTGGCACATCGTCCCTCAAAGTATGGTGACACTGCGGATGATTGCCAACTATTTAAACAGATACAATCTGACGGGTGTGACCTTAGTCAAACCATCTATCGACCAACCTGCCAGACGGGGCTTACAGCGCCTGGTCGAGGTTCCACATTGAGGCAGGTGCCACCCTACCTTTTCACTCGTTTTTTTAGGGGGTGGCTAATTACTTCGGAGTAGCCCCCTTTCAAATCACCCCAAACGGATATAGAATGTTGGCCGCACTCTATATCCTTTATAAGCTCAAAAAATGGCCAGTATCTTCCCCCCACGAGGTCAATTTTCTTTTTTACCTTAAGTCCAACCCCAACCAAGATGGTACGGGGTTTTTTCACTTTTGCCATCAGGAATCCAGACGTACTTTTTTGTCCGACACCACACATATCTCTAATGTGGGGAAGTATCACCATGAATACTTCCTCACTCCTGACCTTGCTGCGGACAACCTGGCCTTCACCCGAGGAGGTAAAGAATTCTTACGCGAGCAGTTTCTTTACTTAGTGCTTTTCTATCATTATATCTTGACATCCATTGTGTTCCAGGCCCTTGGTTACGTCCAGTCCCTACTCCAGGGATGGATTCAAGGGCAACACTCTTAGCCAGCATGCCGAATGCTGATAAGAGTGTAAAAAACTTAGTCAACGAGGCTAACCTTAAGTTGGTCGGCCTTTGGGGCTCCCAATCTACGACGAATGAACCCTCGGCGGGCGGTGTCCAAGCCGACATGGAACCTGAGCAGGAACCCGAGCAGCAACCTCAGGCGCCGCCTCCTCAGAGGCGACTAACTAGGGTTACGATCAGGGAACCTGTCGTCCCCCCCCCCCCCCCGAGCGGAGAAACCTTTAGTCCCCAAGGGCAAGGGAAAACAAAAGGCTGTCGAGCCTACCGAACTTTCTGATGATTCGTCGGATGTAAACGGTACAATAATCTCGCTTTTAAATAATTTTCCAATTCCCTCTCATCTATTTGATGGGGACGGAAACTTTAGGAATGCTCCCTCTTTAAACTCAGATTTCTTCCAGGAACTAGGTAGTTCAGTAAATAATGCTACGACCAGTAGTTGTAGCCCGGGTACTTTACTTGTAATCCTTTTACTTTTATCTTTGTTCCCCCTATGACCATTTAATCTTACTGCTCGAGTTGTTTCCTTTGGTGCAGGTATGGACTCTGAGGACGTCTTCTCTCATTACGAGGCTGCCGCTACCTCTTCTGTCCCGAAGAAGGATAGCAAGAGGGCTCGAGGGGAAAGCAGCAAGACCCCCTCGAAGAAGGCTTGAACAGATGATGCTCCAGCCGCCATCCCTTCCAAGGAGAACATGACACCTCCGCCCCCTACCGAGCAGTCGACCCCCACACATGTGAATCCATAGCCCTCCTCTAGGGCCGCTGACAAGGAGGCATTGGACAACTTGCCCGAAGGCTCCCTGTCCAGCCTCTTGGTCGAGTCGGCCAGGGAGAGGATATATAAGCTCTCGAAGCATAGACGCAGACAGGCCGCCATCAATGAAACTGCCTCAAAGGAGGTCGACCAAATCATCAACAGAGAGTTGAATGAGATAGTCAGCGTAAGTCATCTTCTGCTACTTCATCATTTATGTCTGACTTCTTTTCCTTACTTTATCTCATTCTTTGTCTTCAGGGGCTGCTGTCTTTAACTGCTAGCTGGCGCCGTGCTGGGGCGTTGGTTTCTCGGGGACAGAACTTCGACTCCAGGCTTGCCCAGGCTAAGCAAGCACTTGAGGCTGACAAGGACAAGCTGCTCGAGGAGACCAAGGAGTTGTCCAAGCTGAATGAACAACTGTGTGAGGACCAAGCTGTTCTCACTAAGGAGCTTCAGGACAGTCAAGGGGCCTTGAAGAAAGCCAACGAGGATCGGCAGAAATGGAGGGAAAGCTCTGTACTTGTCACCCAAGAGTGTAAGCAACTTAGACTTGATCTGACAGCCAGCAGGGATGAGGCAAAGAAGCTCGAAGAGTGGGTGCAGGAGCTCGAGGGGCGAGTGCAGGAGGTTGAGGAGGAAGGGGCCACGAACTTGAAGAAGTACAAGGAGGCCACCCTCCTCTGCTTTTATGACTTCTGGAAGCACAACCGGGAGGCCAACTTCAACTATCTTTCCGAGTGGTTGAAGAGAACTCTGATGGCGCAGTTCGCCACCCGGTTGGAGGCAGAGGAGAAGGCTAAGGCTAAGGCTCCTGCTGCTGTTGCTGAAGCTGGTCCTCCTGCCGACCAGGGCACTCCCCCTAATCCTCAAGACCCTCCTGCTCAGTAGAAATTTTTTCTTTTGTTTTGTTTTTATGGCCCACGGGTCTGCTTGTAAAGACAATTTATTTTTATTGCTGCAAGGGCAGCTTTTTTACTTATAACTGAACAATTACATTCGAGTGATACTACTCGCGGTATAAAAGCTTTTTACTTTAATTGAACAATTACATCCGAGCAATACTGCTCGCGGTGTAAAAGATTGCCTTATTGATATTATAATGTTTCTTTTATTATAATATCTGTTCGCATGACCGAACTTAGCATAGTACTTTGGTTTGATTTAACAAAACATAAATTTTGAAAAATACTCTAAGTACCGTAGCATGCTTTCACTTATTTTGTTCATGTGCTTACATACCCTTTGGTATGCTTTGCTATCGATGTACCATATGTGCCCCCCAAGTGATCGAGGAGCTTTAGGTCCTTGGTCACTTGCCTTGACCACGACCTGTGCGAACATTACTGCTCGATAGTAAACATAACATTTATAATACAGCAAAACAACACACGTAATGAACAAATACTTGTAAAAATAAATTTACAAAGGTTGGCAAGAATGACTGGCTGCGCACAGTCCCTTATAATCTCGTATTAGAATGGACTAAACATGTCTGTACGAGTGATCTTTAAAAAAAAGATCTTACACTTAAAAGCGATTAGCCATACAACGTGGCTAACCCTTTTTCGAAACTTGTAAAAAGTAAAAATTAATACAAGCCAGTCCTTTAAGAAGGACTGTTCACTGATAATACTTGCGCAGGTGTTCTCCATTCCAATAGCGTGGAACGAGATCTCCATTTAAGCGTGCAAGTTTGTAGGTGCCCAGATGAAGGACTTCTTCAATCTGGTAAGGTCCTTCCCGGTTTGGTCCGAGTACTCCAGCAGTGGGGTCGTGGGTATTCAGGAAAACTCGTCGTAGCACTAGGTCACCGACGTTGAATTTCCTTTCTTTTACTTTTGAGTTAAAATACCGGGCGACCTTTTGCTGGTGCGCAGCAACTCGGAGTTGGTCTCGTTCTCGTATTTCTTCAATTGAGTCTAGGGACTCCATCATTAGTTGGCTATTCTGGCTCTGGTCGTATGTAATGCTTCGATGTGAGGGGGGATCTAATTCGACGGGCAACATACCTTCATACCCGTATGCTAAGGAAACGGAGTATGACTTGTTGTTGTTCGATGAGAAGTTCTATACGACCAAAGGACTTCAGGCAGTTGTTCTGGCCATGCTCCTTTAGCATCTTCAAGCCTTTTCTTCAGGGTTTCTTTAAGCGTTTTATTCACTGCTTCGACCTGCCCATTTGCTTGTGGATGCGCGACTGAAGAAAAGCTTTTAATAATCCTGTGCCTTTCGCAAAAGTCTATGAATAAGTCACTGTCAAACTGGGTTCCGTTGTCTGAGACAATATTTCGAGGCAAACCATATCGACAAACAATGTTCTTGATGACAAAGTCAAGAACTTTCTTGGTTGTTATGGTAGCGAGGGGTTCAGCTTCGGCCCATTTGGTGAAGTAGTCGACTGCTACAACTGCGTACTTCACTCCGCCTTTTCCTATTGGCAGGGATCCAATTAAGTCTATACCCCATACTGCTAAAGGCCAAGGACTCTGCATCTGCTTTAACTCGTTTGGAGCTGCGCGTGGGATATAGGAAAATCTCTGACACTTATCGCACTTTCGCACAAACTCCATTGAATCTCCGTTCATAGTCGGCCAGAAATAACCCTGTCTTAGAATCTTTTTCGCCAAACTTTGCCCCCCAGCGTGATCCCCGCAGAAGCCTTCATGTACTTCCTTCATTAGCTCCTTAGCTTTCTCTGGTGTAATACATCTGAGCAGTGGCATGGAATATCCTCTTCGGTATAGAACACCATCGACCAGTATATACCTAGCAGCCTGCCTTTGAAGAGTTCTGGCCTTGTTTCTATCTGTTGGTAGTACACCATTTGTAAGATACTCCAAGTAAGGCGCCATCCATGTATCTTCCATTCAGATTTCCATACTAGTTTCATTTGCTCGTATACTTGGCTCGCCCAATCTTTCCACTGGTACAATATTCAAAGTGTTAGCATCTTTTGCGCTCGCGAGTTTGGCTAAGGCATCTGCGTTCGAATTCTGATCTCGGGGTATTTGCTGGAGGGTATACTTCATGAACTGGGCTAACAGGTCTTTAGTTTTGTTCAAGTAGGCCACCATTTTCAGGCCTCGTGCTTGATATTCCCCTAGAACTTGATTCACTACCAGTTGTGAATCACTGTAAATATCCAGCACCTTTATACTCATGTCTTTTGCCATTCTTCATCCAGTGAGGAGTGCTTCGTATTCGGCTTCATTATTTGACGATGCGAAGTCGAACCTAATGGCGCAGTGAAATCGATGTCCTTCTGGCGTTATCAAGATCACCCCTGCTCCCGTGTGAGATTTGTTGGACGACCCATCTGTGAATAACTTCCACGAAGGAGCTTCATCTTGAGGCTCAGGCGCACTAGGCTTCTCGCACTGCTCGTTGTCTGGGAGTTCAGTGAACTCTGCAATAAGATCAGCCAAGACTTGTCCCTTTACTGCTGCTCGCGGTGAATATGTAATATCGAACTGCCCCAGTTCGACTGCCCATTTTAATAAACGCCCAGCCGCCTCTGGTTTTTGGAGGACTTGCCGAAGGAGCTGGTCAGTTAAGACTGTAATGGGATGGGCTTGGATGTAAGGACATAACTTCCTTGAGGCCAAGATTAAATAGCATGCTAACCTCTCGATGGGAGGATATCTCAGTTCTGCTCCGATTAGCCTCTTGCTTACATAGTAAACCGCTTTTTGTATGCCTTCTTCCTCTCGTACTAGTACCGCACTAGCAGTAACTTCAGTGATCGTCAGGTAAATGAACACAGTTTCTCCTTCGATAGGCTTTGATAAAATAGGAGGCTGTGCCATATGGGCTTTTAGGGCCTGAAAAGCTTGCTCACAGTCTCCTGTCCATTCGAACTTCTTGTTGCCCCTAAGTAGATTGAAGAAAGGGACGCATTTATCCGTTGACTTGGAAATAAATCTACTTAGGGCTGCAATTCTCCCAGTTAAACTTTGTACATCCTTGATCTTCTTTGGCGATTTCATGTCGATCAGGGCTTTTATCTTGTCGGGGTTGGCCTCGATTCCTCTTGAATTAACAATGAACCCCAAAAATTTTCCTGATCCAACTCCGAAGGAACATTTGAGAGGATTTAGTTTCATCTGGTATTTGTTCAATACATCGAAACACCCTCGTAAATCCTTCACATGTCCTTCTGCTTTTTTCAACTTTACCAGCATGTCGTCCACGTACACCTCCATGTTTACGCCGATCAACTCTTTAAACATGTGGTTAAGCAATTGCTGGTAAGTTGCACCTGCGTTTTTCAATTCGAAGGGCATTACTTTATAACAGTATAATCCTGTATCGGTCCGAAAGCTGGTGTGATCCTCGTCAGGGGGATGCATGCTAATATGATTGTAGCCTGAGTATGCATCCATGAAGGAGAGGATCTCATGTCCTGCAGTAGCATCGACCAACTGGTCGATCCTTGGGAGTGGGAAGCAATCCTTCGGGCAGGCTTTATTGAGGTCTGTAAAATCCACACAGGTTCGCCATTTTCCGTTAGGCTTGGGAACCAGAACTGGATTAGAGACCCACGATGGATAAAACGCCACCCTGATGAACCCATTCTCCTTTAATCTTTCAACTTCTTCTTTTAAGGTTCTCGACCGATCCTTATCAAGCAGTCTTCTTTTCTGTTGCACGGGTGGAAAACTCTTGTCTATGTTCAGGACATGGCTGATAACTGCAGGATCTATCCCAGCCATGTCTTTGTGGGACCAGGCAAAGACTTCCTGGTTTTTTCGCAAAAACTCCACCAGTGCATGCTTCGTGGTTGGTTCTAAGTTTTTCCCGACCTTCACGACTTTGGTCGGGTCTTTCTCGTCAAGTTGGACCTTTTCTAGGTCCTCGACGGGTCCAACATTTTCTTCAAAATCCCCAAAGCGAGGATCTAAATCTCTATCCTCACTTTGGGAAACACCCTATTTGGTGACTTCATCACCAGATTGGGCTTGTGTATCAATTGCCATCTGCAACCTATCTGGGGGAGTGCTCTTTGACGTTCCCTTCTTCACCTTCGTCATTGAGGTGTTGTAGCACTCCCTGGCCTTCCTCTGGTTTCCCAACACGTGTCCTACCCCTGTGTCTGTTGGGAATTTCATGGCTAAGTGCCATATAGAGGTGACGACCCGTAGATCAACCAATATAGGCCTCCCAATGACAGCATTGTACGCCGAAGGACAATCAACTACTATGAAAGTAGCGAGTAATGTCCTGGTAGCAGGCAATGTACCTGTTGTCACTGGTAGTCTGATTGATCCTGCTGGGGCAAGTCCCTCACCAGAGAAGTCGTAAATTATTTGGTTGCAGGGCTCTAAGTCCTTAACGGACAACTTCATACGTTCCAGCGAAGATTTATACAGGATGTTCACCGAACTTCCTGTATCAACTAGCACTCTCTTCACCATCATATTGGCCATTTGGATATCCACGACTAGCGGATCGGAATGTGGAAACCAGACATGCTGGGCGTCGCTATCAGAGAAGGTTATTTCGCCCTCTTCTGACCGAGCCTTTTTTGGCGCGCGGTCATCCACAGTCATCATCTCGATGTCCTGGTCATGGCGCAGAGTCCAAGCATATCGTTCTCTGGCCTTTCCGCTGTTTCCTACGAGGTGCGGGCCTCCACAGATGGTTAACAATGTGTCAGTTACGGGGTCAGGCTGCAAAGGTAGCGAGCGCTGGCGTGTGGGCGCTTGCTCGTTGCCACCTGGAGCTTCTCGTTGGGAATTTCCCGAGGCCCGTATATATCTTCTCAAGTGTCCTTGTCTAATAAGGAACTCGATCTCATCCTTCAGCTGGTTGCATTCATTGGTATCATGTCCGTAGTTGTTATGATAACGACAGAACTTGGTAGTGTCTCTTCTTGAAATATCCTTTTGAATGGGAGCAGGTTTCTTATAAGGCACACTGGAAC
The DNA here is from genome assembly GCF_963169125.1 of Humulus lupulus. Classification (NCBI taxonomy): domain Eukaryota; kingdom Viridiplantae; phylum Streptophyta; class Magnoliopsida; order Rosales; family Cannabaceae; genus Humulus; species Humulus lupulus. The sequence continues at coordinate 139,208,996 of NC_084793.1, forward strand.
TCGTGGCCTGATAAACCTCTCCCTGAGACTCAATAAGGGCAGTATAGTTACTGAACCGAGGTTCATAACGGTTACCCTTAGATCGTTTATTGTCAGAGGTGGAAGGCTCATTGTGTGGCCGTTTCCCCCCATTCTCGCCATTCCATTTCCGTTCCCGTTGCCTTTTCCGTTGTCATTGGGCTTGGACCCATTGGCGGCTTTGGCGGGCTCGGCAGTCCCCTTTTCCTTGCCTGGGGGCTTCCCTTCATTGGCAATAGCATCTTCGAGCTTGATGTATCAATTCGCTCGATCCAAGAATTCTTGGGTAGTTCTAACCCCATGTTTTCTGAGGCTGTCCCAGAGAGGCGTGCGACGTTTAACCCCTGCAGTTATAGCCATCATCTTGTCTTCATCTCCCACTGTTTTTGCTCCAGCAATTGCTCACATAAAGCGCTGGACGTAGTCCTTCAGTGGTTCTCTGTCTTGCTGGCGTATTTCAACCAGCAGGTTTGCCTCAGTCGGGTGCACACGACCCGCGTAGAACTGTCCATAAAACTCCTTTACGAACATTTCCCAGGAAACTATACTTGCAGGAGGGAATTTGAAAAACCACTCCTGTGCAGCATCAGAAAGTGTTGCAGGGAAGATCCTGCACCGAGCGTCTTCGGACACTTTCTGAATGTCCATTTGTATCTCAAAATTGTTGACGTGAGATACCGGGTCACCATACCCATCAAATTTCGGAAGCGTAGGCATCTTAAACTTGCTAGGAGTTTCTGCCATAGCTATCCTCTGGACGAAAGGAGTGTCTTTTCTCCTATCGTGGTCGATATAAGATGTTCTTCCCCTGACTAGCTGCTGTATCGCCTGGTTGAGGTGATCTATCTGGGCTTGCACATCACCAGGAATCGTCGTGGCCTCTGGTGCTGGGGGGACGTACTCGTCGTGCCACTCGCGGCGATCGTTGAGTACATCTCTCAAATCCTCGTCTCTCCTCCGCTGCTCGCTAGCTCCAAGCCGATTGAAGACGTTATTTTGCCTGGGCTGCCCCCCAGCATCTCGTCTTTCGGGTTGGTCATCCCGAGGTGGCTGGCTTCTGCCTCCACCTCTTTCTTCATTCCTCCGACCAGCATTTCCTCTGCCTGAGTCGGCCTCATTATAACCATGGCCATCTCTGAATCTTGATTGGCTATGGTGGGATCGACTATTCCCTCGGTTGCCTTCCCAGGCTAGAACCTCTTGAGCGTTAGAGGGTGGCCTGCGTTGGTCGGTAGGTCCCCATGCATTATCATGTCGTGGGGGGCCTCAGACCGCAGAGCCTAACTCTGAGTTCCTCCTGTTACCAGGTGGACGCTGCCCTATGCTTGGAGGGTTTGGCTCGTCGCCCCTGTGGTGTCTAGGACTGCGAGGCGGCTGCCCGGCCCTATTCTGCCTCTGCTGCGGGGGATTGCTGCGACCAGCTTGGGATAGAGGCTGTGCCTCAGGGTCCATCAACGGGACATCATCCTGAGGCGCTGGTGGCTGCTCGGGCCTTTGTGGGCTTGAGGGCTGGATAGGCGGGCTAGGATTGGCACCCCGGTGGGGTGGCCCATTCGCAGGTTGATCAGGCTGCGAGGCAGGTACAACCTGATTCCTAGCTAGTTGTAGGGCTGCCTCGAGGGCTTCCATGGCCTCCCTCTGGCCACGGTCCATCTCCGCCTGTCTTTCACTCAACTCTAAGCGCTGCCGTTCAATTTCTTGTTGCTTCCGCGCCATGATTTCGGCAGCACTTTCCTGGCTGGCCCTCAGATTGGCCAGTTCATCCTGTAATACCCCTAGGGTATTCTTCACCGTCTCGGAGTGCATTTCTTCCTCATCAAATTCCAAATGTGGCTCATCCTCAGCCACGTTTGGAGGAGGAGGAGGCGAATGAGATGGTGCAGTGCCGGCCGCCTGTCCAGTTTTCTTGGTAGTTTTCGCCATTGATCTTTCAATGATAATGTATCAAGCTCTCAATGAAAGCACCAGAATGTTGACCCTGATTTTGGCCAACTAACACGGAGTCAAATTTTCTTGATGCGGATAAACACGTTGGAAAGAATGTGATGACGAAATAATAAAGAACACAAGAGTTTATAGTGGTTCGGCCCCAGAATCTGGTAATAACCTACGTCCACTTGAATTGTTATTGATATAGAATTCAAAGGAGTGATCAAAGAACTAGGGTTCAATGAGTTTCACCAACCTCTGAAGAATAAGACAATATATCAAATGATCAGAAAGCGAAAAAGAAGAAGGAGAGATCCCTTTCCCTTGAGCCCTCCTTCTCTATTTATAGGCTCAAGGAGGATTTACATTAATTTGTTACAGATATTATTTCCTAAATAATCGGATACTCAGGAAATCATGGGAGATAATTTTGGATACTATCATACCTGCATAAGATCTTCTCCGCGTATAGCATGCGTACGACCAGTCTGGTCGTATGATGAGATCGAACGTCGTGACACTAGATGTCTTCCTGGTCGATAGTCGAGCACGAATTCTGCCAGATGTTAGCCACGTGTACTAAATGTTTGCCATGTCATCCATGCTTGTTTTTTGGATAATAGTATATTATTTTTATTTCGTTCAAAAGCTATCGTATACTGTACATACAACCGTTGGCCAATTTCACAGGTCAACATTTTGGTGCTTTCATTGAGAGTACAAAATCAAGAAACACATTTTCATCAGTTTTAGGATGCCTCCAAAACCCAGTCAGACAAAGAAGATGACTCCCAAGGATTCCACAACTTAGGATCCCATCGATCCCGTTAACGAACCTCAGGTGGAGGTTGGAGATCAACCTGATGCGGAAGACCCATAGGATGCTCACTAGGAGGAGATGGCACAATTTCTAGCGAGGCAAAAGGCCTTTGCTGCATAAATTTCCTTCCAGAGGGAAACTATGGAATGACAATGGCGAGAGATCGATGAGCAGGTCTAGCGGATGATCCAGAGGGAGCAAGAAGTAGACCAGAGGCACCAGGAGGTTGCTGTGGCCCTGGAGGCGGCTACCCAGTTAACCCGAGCTAATGTTGTAGCTGCTGCTCAAGAAGTAAAGGAGGCTCAGGCCAAAGCAGCAGGGATGCTAGAAAGTAGTAATAGGGAGTCCCAGGGGAGGAGTCGAACCCCAAGGACGCTCTCAGAGCCACTTTCCCAGAGTAGGGTGGAGAGGTGTAGTCCAAGACTGCCTCCTCTACGACTAAGAAGAATAACACTTCATCTCGAAGTAAGAGTGTTACCAACCCGAAGGCCCCCTCCTAGGGGGATAGATGAAATGGCAGATGAGAGGAAGGTCAAACATTTGAGAGGGGTGACAGGAATGGAAATGGCCGCTCAAAGTGTCAAAGTCATCTAGGAGGAGAGGCTCAAGGGCAGGGTCGCACCGGCAAGGGCAAGACGGACCTACCACCACTACACCCTTAGTCTCGCAAGGTAAAGGAATCGATGAACAACACCAATTTTGTGTTCGATAGACTCAGAAAAGATCCATAACCTCAAGATCTGAGGGAGGTCATCAACAAGAGGACCAGGGATCAGGAGGGGGTACCAAGGACGTCTACCCCACCTAGAGCAGCGATCCCACCAGCAGTGCAGGCTCAAATAGATGCACTCATCATGGCTGTTCAGGGTCCGACAAAGAAACCTTCTGATATCGAGCTGGCTCATAGAAGTGGGAGTCCCTTCAGTGCCAAGATCCAAGCTGCTCAACCACAACCGAAATACAAGACCCCGAAACTTCCAACATACACTGGGAAGGAGGACCCAGTATGACACATTAGAAAGTTCGACGATCAAATGGAGTTACTCTGTGTAGTGCATGATTATAGGTGCAGGGTATTCCCTACCACTCTCTCTGACTCAGCTCAGGAATGATATTTGAAATTCAAACTTGGATCCATCACTTATTGGGAGCAGTTCAGGAAGGAATTTTACAAGGTCTTCAGTGCCGAATGGATTCAACTAGTTTATACAAATCAGCTAGTTGACATCAAGCAAGGGAAGGATGAATCCCTAAAGGACTACTTCCAAAGATTCATGAGAGAGGAAAACTGAGCATCCAAAGTAGGAGATGAAGGGAAGTTTGTTGCCATCTAGGCAAGAATAATTTATCATAGTCCCTTGTGGGATAACATACATAGGAACCCCATCAACGCCTTGTAGGAGTTCCTGGACCAAGTAGACAAATACATGAAGCTAGATGACGCAATCATGAAGGAAGAAAAATGCATAAACCATCCGACCACTATCAACGTTAAAAAGAGGGTACCTCAGGGGCCGAGTAGGATGGAGAAAAGAAGGCTAAGTCAACACCAACCGACAAACAGCCTAAGCATCAACCCTACCAACCCAGGTTCACCAATTATACTGTCCTGACTATATCAAGGGCTGAGATTTACTTGGAAACATACTAGGAGGTACCATACCGAAAGCCACCACCCTTGCGTTCAGAAGGAAAGAAGGACAAGAAGGAAAGTGAAACTCTCACTTTTACGGAGGATGATGCTAGACACGTGAGGTACCCCCACAATGACCCTTTGGTCCTTACCCTTCAAATCGCCAATGCCCAAGTGAAGAGATGCCGGGTGGATACGGGAAGCTCAATAGATATCATCTACAAATCATCCCTCGAGAAGATGAAACTCACAGTCAAGGACCTGACACCGTGTTCCCAAGTGATAAATGGGTTCACGGGAGAATGCCTAGCATCAGCAAGAACTATTAGACTATCGGTCACGATGGGGGATGCCCCTAGGCACGAGACTATGATGACAGAGTTCCTGGTGGTAGATTTCTCATCGGCTTACAATGTAGTGTTCGGGAGATCCCTCTTGATGGCATTACACACAGTAGTGTCTATTTGACATATGTCTTTGAAGTTCCCCACAAGCGCAGGGCAAGGATGCATATAGGGTAACCAAAGGGAGGCACGAGAATGCTATAATGCGTCAGTGGTCAAGGCAAAGAAAGGACCATGTGTAAACTACATGGAAGTAACCTGCTGCGAAGGGAATGAAGGAACCAATGAGGTTGTCAAAATGAAAGTTGACGTTGAAAGAAACACTCTACTGGAGCCGGGGGCTCCTTTTAATGAAGATTTGTTATTATAGCAAGTTTCCCAAAGCAAGGGAACGACATCGATCATCGCATTGGGGATGAAGTCATGCAGGTAGGACTAGTCAAAGATCTTGACGAAGTCCTACTAGATGAGGAGGACCCGACTAGAGTAATCAAAGTCAGGAAGGAGCTAAAGGTGGAAATTAAGGCACGATTGGTAGAATTTTTGAAAAAGAACCAGAACGTCTTTGCCTGGTCACATAAGGACATGGTTGGAATTTCTCCGTCCATAATAAGTCATGTCCTCAATGTAGACAAAAACTACCCACCGATGTAGCAAAAAAGAAGACTTCTTGACAAAGACCGTTCTCAATACCTGAAGGAGGAGGTCAAGCGGCTCAAAGAAAATGGTTTTATAAGGGAGTCCTACTACCCAGATTGGGTATCAAACCCCATGCTTGTCCAAAAACCAAAAGGGAAGTGGAGGACATGCGTGGACTTCACAGATCTGAACAAGGCTTGCCCCAAAGACTGCTTCCCACTACCTAGAATAGACCAACTGGTCGATGCAACTGCAGGACATGAAATACTCTCATTCATGGATGCGTATTCTGGGTATAATCAAATAAGTATGCACCCTCTCAACGAGGAACATACCAGCTTTCAGACAGACAATGGATTGTGCTGTTATAAGGTAATGCCATTCGGCTTGAAGAACACAGGAGCCACCTACCATCGTTTAGTGAATGGCATGTTCCGAGACTTGATCGACAAAATTATGGAGGTATATGTCGATGACATGCTGGTCAAGTCCAAAGAAGTTGGAGGGCATGTTCAATACTTGGAGGAATAGTATGAAGTTAAATCCTCTCAAGTGCTCATTTGGAGTTGGTTTTGGTAAGTTTCTCAGAAACATAGTCAATTCACGTGGAATCGAGGCTAACCCCGAGAAGATCAAAGCATTGATCGACATGAAGTCACCTATCAGAATCAAAGAAGTGCAAAGCTTAACAGGGAGAGTAGTTTCCCTCAGTAGGTTCATATAAAAGTCCATGGAAAAGTGCATCCCTTTCTTTAACTTACTGAGGGGCAACAAGAAGATCCAATGGACCGAGGAATGTGAGAAAGCCTTCCAAGCCTTGAAGGAACATTTTGCTCAATCTCCCATCCTAATGAAGCCAATAAATGGTGAAGTACTATTCATCTATTTGGCAATCACCGAGCATCGATCAGTGCTGCTTTGGTAAAAGAAGAGAACAGGGTACAACACCCTGTGTACTATATCAGCAAAAGGATAGTAAGTGCAAAGTATAGGTATCCCCCTCTTGAAAAGCTAGCCTACTGTTTAGAAATTGCCTCTCGAAAGTTGTGTCCATTCTTCCAAGCTCACTCGATCTAAGTCTTGACCGATCAACCACTGAGACAAGTTCTTCAGAAACAAGAGGTCTCGGGACGATTACTAAAGTGGGAAGTGGAACTAGGATAGTTTGATATCACTTATCATTCGAGGATGGTGATCAAAGGACAAGAATTGGCAGACTTCATAGTCGAAGGTACCAACCTTGAAGACCCTTCTTACCAATCGGAGAATGAAGATACCAAGAAGGAAGGAGATACTCCCGTATGGAACCTATATGTTGATGGAGCATCCAATGAACACAACTCAGGCGCAGGAATCATACTGATCACTCCGAAGAATCATCGAATTCACTGCGCTCTCAGATTTGGATTCAACGCTTCAAACAACGAGGCTAAGTATGAGGCATTATTAGCAGGATTACGGTTATCTCGGGATGTGCATGCACAGTCGCTGGAGATATTTAGTGATTCCCATCTAGTGGTGTACCAGGTACTGGGGTAGTACTAAGCCAAGGGACATAGGATGGTGTAGTACCTAAACAAGGTGAAGGACTTGTTGACACAATTCAAGAGATACTCGATTACAAAAGTCCCGAGGGAGCAGATTGCCAATGCTGATGCCTTAGCCAAACTTGCCATTGCCAAAGATGCGGACACCCTGAACTTCATTCCCGCTGAATACTTGGCAGAAAGAAGCATAACCGAGCAGGAGGCACTACCTGTTGAGTTAGCAGATACTTGGATGACCCCTATTATAAACTATCTCAACCAAGGAGTAGTACCCAGTGATCGGAATAAAGGAAGGAAGTTGGTGAGACAAGCTGCTCGATATATGATAGTCGAAGGGGTCCTGTAACGACGAGGTTACTCCCTATCACTGCTAAGGTGCGTTGCACCCAACCAGTCAAAGTTTTTAATGATCAAGGAAGATGAAGGGTTTTGTAGAGATCAAGCTGGGAGGCAGAGCCTATCAAAGAAAATCTTAAGACAAGGATACTTTTGGCCAATGATGAACGAAGACTCGATGGAGTATGTCAAAAGATGCCACAAATTCCAGATGTTCTCCAAGATACCCTGAGCGACACCTAATGAATTAACACAAATGAAAATCTCTTGACCCTTCACTGTATGGGGAATTGACCTGATCGGAAAGCTACCCACGAGAAGGGGAGGAGTCCAATTTTCTTTTGTAGTGGTAGACTACTTCACCAAATGGACTGAAGCAGAATTGCTCGCTACCATCACCAATGACAAAGTCTTAGACTTTGTGGTGAAAAATATCATATGTTGATTCTGTCTACCAAAGAAGATAGTCTCGGACAATGGGACTCAATTTGACAGTGATATGTTCACCAACTTTTGTACAAGGCATGGAATCACAAAGAGCTTTTCCTTGGTAGCACACCCCCAAGATAATGGTCAAGTAGAAGCAGTGAACTGTTAGGGTTTTATGCCCTAATTAAAACCCAATTTCTTTGTAATCTCATTTATTATTAATGAAAGAAAAGAAATCCTTTTTTGACTTGGTCAATCACTTTGCTCACATGTTTTATTTTCATGATTATTTGTTTAAGATAAACTTATATTATATCCCGAGCATATAGCTAATCGTATTTATAGTGACGTAATCACAGTAGAATATAAATATGATTCTATGTTCAAAATAAGTTAGTCCTAAGATTAGTCAGTGCATAGGATTTACACTGACTTTCCAATCTATGATATGATCTACTTACACATTGTAGTGTTATGTTCTTTCCAGAATATTAGCAAAGTAGATAAGATTGGATGTATTTGTTACATCGAACATGACCGATATTGACAATTGATAGGATAAGTAAACATACTGTTATTATCTATTCTAGTCATATCATATAGTTGACCATAGGTCAATTCAATCTCAATTCTGAGTGGTTAGCATTCGAACTGATTGTATTATTTGAGTTCTTTGACTTGTTTGTTACCAGCTTACCCTACGGACTAGCCCATACGTACATCTTGGGAACTCGATAGTATAATTGAGTGGGAGTGTTAATTATAGATATGAACATCTATCTATAGCTTCTAATGAATAAGTGAAACGATGGTTTCCTTTTAGTTTGGTTCAAGGTGCTAAATGATAGAGATCTCATTTCAGTAATTAATATTAGTTTACTGAAATATAATTTACAAGGAACTAAGTGTTTTAAGGATAAAATACAAGGAGGGGTAAAACGGTATTTTAGTCTCATCTCATTGTAGACCGTCTATAGAGGATTGAGTGACAATTATGGTTGTAACAATGGATAATTAATAGTGTATCTATGCTTTTTATAGAGCGTTATATGAATTCAAGAGTGCAATTCCGAGTCTTTAGTGGAGTCACGAGGAATTAACAAGTTAGTAAATTTATCTGTTAGATTTATGATAACTTATTGGAGCTTGATTTCATAGGCCCATGGTCCCCACTGTACCTTGGATAAAATCATCTAGATATTTTCAATTAATTGATTTAATTATCAATTAGAATTATCAAAGTTGACTAGGTAAATTTTGGATAGTTTCACAGAGTTATGTAATTTTGAAAAGAAAAGAAAAATTAGGGCAAATTTATTAATTAAGATAAATTAATATCTAAATTAATAATTAAGTTTTAATTAAGGTTCAAATTATAAATAATTAATTTGATAAAGGATTTAAATAATTATTTAATTAATTAAATCAATATAAAATAATACAGGCCTTGATTTTAAGCCCAACGGGCTTATAATCAAATGGGAAATTTCACAGACCTAAAGCCCATGATAATTTTGACCTAGGGCTGTTAATTGGCAATTATTTTATTGATTTTTTAATTAAATAAATTACCTAAATGAGTCTATAAAAGGAATGTTAAGTGAGAGTTGAAATAAGATGACAAACACTAGTTTTCTGATAGGTTTTATATTTTCGCTAAACATAAGTTCTTTTCTAAGCCTTATTGTTCTTCTCTCTGTATTATTCTCATGTGTCGAGAATTGTCCACCCTAGTCTAGGTGATTTCAAGGATACATTGGAAGACTATGAAGATAATAGAAGATCGGTTTAATTTCTTGGTAATACTCTGCGACGGAAAGGATACAAGGGTTAGAGAAATTGAAGGAAGGACTCTTTCATTCCACTGTGTATAATGTAAGTATTCTTATCATTATTTCTCTTTGAATTCAATTTTAGAAACATGTTCTAGGTTATCGCATATTAATTTGTTTAATATTGGATCTACATAAAAATAAATAAAGATCTTGTGTAAGTTTTCCTAACAACTGGCCTCAGAGCCTTTGGTAATCTTTATTTCCAAGCATTAACATGTTAAGAATTGAATTATTTGATATATTTGAATAATTGGATGGATTTTCATGTTTTTATGAAGCATATTGATTTTATGTGTTTATTAGAAATTTTTAGGTTATTTTATTGTTTTTTCTACACCGTTAATTTTTTATATGTGTTTTATTTTGTGTAAAACATGTTAAAAATTAATTAGAAAATTGTTTTTGTTTGAAAAATTGCACAAAAAAAATTTCGGAAATTTTTTGGTCTGGCTGCCTGTAACGCCCTAGATAGCCAAGACCGCTACACTGTGTACTTATAAAGGTGCAAGACTTGCTAATCAAGTCATTATTTTAAAAACGTGTCATTAAACATGTAAGAGCTAGGGTTAAAAAAGTTTTGGTCTCAAAGACTCATTTATATAATTAAATTGTCATATACACGGGATCCCAAAAGAAATAGAGTTAAAAGTTGATTTACAGACTTCCAAAAATACATAAACAAAGGTTAGCCATACTAAGGCAAAATAGACAATCTCTGGGTTTTGCGTCCCTGCCTAAATCTCAACCGTGGCGGCTGAGTGGCTGGCTATGTACATTCCACTTGCAGAGCTCTCCAATCAAGGCTGATCAAGCTTACCCTTGCCTTTACCTGCACCACGTAGCACCCGTGAGCCAAGGCCCAGCAAGAAAACATGTGCAACATAAACAGTATAACAAATAGCAAACAGACTAAGCATGTACTCTCATCATATAATCCACATTGACCACTCAGCATAAACTTAGAATCATGGATGCAATCAAACACTTATAACATTCATATCACATAATAATCAGGGTCGACAACTTAGGCCGCACCCTCTGTTTACTCCACTGACTCCGGCCTGCTTAAACCGAGCTCAGTGCATATTAAGCTATCCTCGGCTACCAGTGGCCGAGTCGCGCCCTGTGCTCTAGTGTAACCCTTGGCACCCTTAGGCCGTGGTTCACTAAATAGCTTGCATGGAATAATACCATCTTTTCAAGCATTCACAATAGGGAACCCTTAGTCCCATCACGTATATTCAACCAGGTGCAGTTTTCTTACCTTTGGCTTCCACATGAACTGGTTACGGGCGATGCTTCTTGAACGCGATCCGATCCCCGAGCCCTAGCTTAGCACCTAGTCACAACCAAGATAAAGGATACCACCAACAATCTTAGATGAGCTTCTAGGCAAAGTTCTAGTCTCCGGAACATTGAATTTCACTAAACATGGTAAAAGATTCAATCCCGAGCACCCTAGGTTAAATTCCCAAGCCTAGAATCTCAAAATCCCTTAAGGGCCGCGGCATTAGCCAACCATGCCATGGCATGCCCCAATCAGAGACCACTCAATGCCCAAAAACAGGCAAGGGCCACAGCATTCCTTAGGCCATGTCGCGGCCCGACCCCTTCGAACCCAGAAAAACCACCATTTTTAACTCCCAAACCTCATGCAAACTCACTCAAAACCACCGCAAATCCACAACTCAATTATCCAAAGACTTCCCACAAGATTCCAACAACATACCCCAGCTGAATCCTAGGCTAGAAACCCATAGAAAACCCATTTCAATTACTGAAACCTTCTAACCCAAGAACACAAAACCAGCCATGGAGATACTAGAATTCAACCATCAAACCTTGGATTAAAGCTTACCTCAACTGCAGAATCACTTCTCCAGGGGTTCCCTGACCTATCTTCAAAGTTTCAGCCTCAAATTCCACCTTGAATACCAAAACCACAACCATTAAAAACTCAGCCATTTTCTCAAAATTCTTAACCACAGAAAGGAAAATCATTGCTTACCTTAGCTCTGTTTTAGTTCTTGATCAGTCCTTGAGCTAAACCTCCAATTTATCCCTTCAATTCCCAAAGATTCAGCTTGATTCCAGCAATTCCTCCTCAAATTTCAGTGTTTTCCTTCCTTAAGAGAGAGAAGAGAGAGAAGGCTGAGAAAGGGTCGGTTTAAGTTTTCTGTCTAGTATTTTCTAAAGTCTTCCAAAGTATATCCTTAGGTTATTAGACTAATCCCAAATCTCGGGGTACCGGAAACGTCCCCAAGGGCAAAATAGTAAAATTCCCCAATATTCCCGCCTAAACTTTCTAACCTCAAATATATCTCCATTTATTTATTTTCATAACCCGATAGTCTAAATCACTACCCGACACCTAAAGTACCCCTGACTTGTCCAAAATCAATTATAATGCCCCGTTGTGACTTTTCCCGCTTTCCAACCCTAGGATCGCCCCAAGTCGCCAGCTGCAGATTTATCCACATAATAATGTGGTTCTCACATTTATCACATATATATATCATATTATCATCAATTGTCATACAAACATTATTAATCATATAATTACACATTTAAATCACATTAAATCCATTATTGCCCTCCTGGCACACTAATCAAGACCCTTAAGCCTCATTAGCGAATTTGGGTCGTTACACTGCCAGTCATGGGCGAGCGCATGCGCGCATCACCCCACCCTGCGCGCATGCCCCCACCTGTGTGCGCACCCCTTGACAACTAAACCATCTATGCGCGCGCACACCTGCAGCCAGGCCACGGTGAAAATTAATTATTTATAATCAAAGCCAAAAATATCAGATTTTTTTTATCATTTTTAAATATTTTTTAAAATAAGATATTTTTGTTAGTTGAGATTTAAATAATTAGATATTTTCTACAAAGATTCAAATTCAAATTTAAAAATAGGCTAACAACTTAATTTTAAATTTTCTAAAATATTAAAATATTAGAATTAAGATATCAGATATTTAAGATATTTTCTTTTAAATACTAGATATTTTTTTTATTAAATCTTTCTTTGAAAATATAAATATCATTTTATTCTATAGTTTTAATATTTAAATTATTTGAAATTTGTTAGTTAGATATTTTTATTGATATTTGAATATGATTAAGTGTTTTGAGATATTTTAGGGTTGTTATAACTATTAATATTTAATTTTTTTAAATGGTTAAAATATTAGCTTATTATTGTAACGACAAAAGATATTTTTGAAAAACTGTTAAGATATTGATTTTAAAATTTAAAATTGGTTAAATTTTGAAAAATATCATTTTTTTCAACCGATTAATAAAATATTTTTTTTAGTAAATGGGATTTAAATTAACTTTGGTTAATTTTTGATAAATCCTATTTAAATTAAATTGATATTTTTTTTCAAATTAACATAAACCAAGTTGATTGTTGATAAATAAAATTTAAATTAACTTTTGTTAACTGTTAATAAATTTCATTTAAATTGACTTATTTTTGTAAAAATTTAATTAATTCGAATTTTTTGATAAATTCTAGATAATTAATTGTGGTATTTTTGCATAAATTCATAGACTTGCTCATATAGTAACATGAATAGGCCCATCCAATTATTACATGTCTGTATGCACTATATGTGGTATTTTTGTAATTGGGCTTAGATGCATATAGTGGCACATATGTTTGTTAGATATATGGATTTTTCCAAATAAAATATTCATAAAATTATAGGTTTTATTTGGGCCCATTAGAAAATGTAAAGTTTAAATTCCTCTCTTGTGGGTGATTTCACTTGTGAATGCCCATTTTCTTTGCATGACTATAGTGGGCCTAATCAATTAATAACAATTAATAAAATGAAGGTTTAAATTCTTGTCTTTTGGACCTTGAATGGAAGTATGAGGGCCTTTGTTGCGGGAACGACATACTGGACCCAACCCTCCATCATTCAAGCCCAATTGTTAATGTCAATTTACCTGAGATGGACTTAATTGTATAGGTTCATTATATTAGTTAAACCTAAATATTGATTAGTAAAAAATTAATTCTAAATTAATTGAATTTGTTTCAATGTGACACTTTAGAATTAATAGAAAATTATAGGACTTTGGTTTTAAAAAGTCTTTTTTTTCAATTTTTGGTAAACCATAGTCATTCATTTTCTAAGAATAAATAATAAAAATACTATTTTTAATTTTATAATGAGCTTATTTTAAGAAGTATATTCGATCTCCACTGTTGGTTTAACAAAGTCAATAACATAATGGGGCCTCGAGACATTTTGATTCGTCCCCCTATGAAAAGTGTTCATTAGTTATTTTGACAAGGTTAGATTTCGAAAGATAGATAATTATAGGTCAAATTCTACTAGACTCACCCCTACGGTGACTACTATGACTAAATCTATGATTATCAAAATTGTGGGTCTAGCTCATAAAATAAGAGATTTTGTTTTCTTATTTTGATCGAATAGTAGGTTGTTAATAATGGTGTCCATTATTAAATAAGTTCACAACTTTATTTAACTAGTAGTATTTTTAACTCTCGCCAACCGGGACAAGGATATCTTAGATTAGTTAAAAGCCTAAAGAAATAGAGATATGATTATTTTAGTATTTTTTTCTCATATCTTACATATTTTGGTATATGTTGTGCTATTTCTTGAAATTTGTGTGAATATGAGTTTTATTAAGCAAAGTGATTGATTTCTATTTTATTGATAATTTGTAGTTTTAAGTTAAGTAGTGCCTGTGTCTACTCCCATCCTTTCTCAAATTTCGATGGAGAAACTCATTGGAGAAAACTTCCTTAATTGGAAGCAAAATATCAACATAGAGTTGATTAGTGACAACTCCGAGTTCGTCATGATTGAGGAATCCCCAGAATGAACACCGTGTCCACACGTTCGTGATGGCATCGTAAATGCTTGGATAGCATCGTCTCCACACATACGTGATGACACCATGAATGCTCAAATGGCACCGTGTCCGTACGTTCGTGATCAACTCAACTATAGTATGACGCAGCTCATGAACGAGCTTCAGACTTTCGATTCTATCATGGGTGGACCTAGTAAAAGAGGAAAAAATAAGACTACTGTTATTGTTGTTGATCTAGCTAAGGCTGAAGCTAACCCAGCTTCATCTTCGAATACTGGAAAGAAGAGGAAAGGTGGACAAAACAACAACCCCAAGCCTGCAAAGACGAGTGCACAACCAAATGCACAGATGCCTAAGGGGAAGAACAAGAAAAACAAGAAAGGTAAAGATAAGTGTTTTTCACCGCAATGAGAAGGGGCATTGGAAACAAGATTGCCCCAAGTTTCTAGCAGTGAAAAACAAAGGTAATGATTATAGTTCATTATCTTAGAAACATGTGTTTTAGAGAATGATAAATCTGTTTGGATTATTGATTCTGGATCTACCAACCATGTTTGCAACTCTCTACAACTTCTTGAATCGTGGGAGGAAGTGGACGAAGGCGGCTTAAAGCTTAGAGTTGGGAACAGAGCGTTCGTTGCGGTCCAAGCTAGATGAAGAGCTCGTCTGAAGTTTGAAAATAAATACTTAATTTTAAAAGATGTATTTTTTATTCAGAATTTTACTAGAAATTTAAGTTCAGTTTCCATGTTGTAATTAGAACAATTTGTTATGACTTTCACAAGTTCTAATATATCTATTTCTTTCAATGGATCACAATTGTGTATTGCATGTTTGGAAAATGGGCTATATATCCAGTGACCTAACGAACCCCTCGCTCTTAACAATGATTTATTCAGTGTAGCTAAACCTAGGACCAATAAACGTCAAAAGACCGATAACGATAATATGACGTATTTATGGCACTTGAGACTAGGTCACATTGGCTATGATAGGATTCAAAGACTTACAAAGGATAGGCCTTTGAGGGAACTCACCTTAGGTGAATTAACTGTCTATGAATCTTGTCTAGAACGAAAACTGACCAAGCATCCACTCTCTGCAAAGGGTTATAAGGCCAAAGAACCACATGGACTTGTGCATTCAGATGTTTGTGGACCTTTGAATGTACAAGCCAGGGGTGGTTTTGAGTATTTTTCACTTTCATTGATGATTACTCTAGATACTTGTGTATTTACCTAATCCATAGGAAATTAGAAACATTTTCAAAGTTTCAGGAATTCCTAGCGATGGCTCAGAACCAATTAGGTAAAATGCTAAAGATCTTGCGATCTGATAAGGGTGGAGAATATTTGGATATGCAGTTCCAAGATCATTTAACTGAACTTGGAATTTTATCACAACTTACTGCCCTAGGTATTCTGCAACAAAATGGTGTAGCAGAAAGCTGAAACAAAACTTTATTGGAAATGGTTAGATGTGTGCTTAGTTACTCAACTCTACCAACTTCATTCTGGGGACATGCAATTGAAACCACGAATGACATTCTCTATGTTGTGCCGTCTAAATCAATCCCCAAAACACCTTTAGAACGCCAGAATGGTCGCAAACCTAGTTTACACCATTATATAATCTGGGGGTGTCCCGCCCACGTCCTGAGGAAAAAGGAAGGAAAGCTAGAACTGTGAACTAAAGTTTGTATGTTTGTTGGCTATCCTAAAGGTACTCGGGGTGGACTTTTCTATAGCCATTTAGAAAAGAAAGTGTTTACTTCTACGAATGCTACTTTTCTGGAAAATGACTATGTCCAAAACTCAAACCACGCAGCAAAGTAGTTTTAGAAGAGATGGTTAAAGAATTGACTCCAACCAATGTTCCATCGTCATCAACGTGAGTTGATGATGAAATTCCCCCTCTTCATGTCCAACTGACACAAGTCGGTTTAAATGAAGAAAGTACCACTGTTCCTGAGCAAACAGCCACGGACCCTCGTCATAGTGGGAGGGTTTCTAGGTACCCAGTTCGCTATGGTTTGGATGGTGAAACCAATATTGTTGTTGGTGACACTAGTGATGATGATCATATGGTTGTCACCTCCCCTGTAGTCGAAGCGATTCATCTACAAAAAAAAAAGTATGGGGAGGTGAGTGAACCAAACAAACATAAATCAATCAATGCAAAGGAAAAATATTTATTTACTACTCATAAAATATTATGGGTAGTAAAAATATTTTTTACTCCCCAGAATAAACATGTATGAAGGGCAGCAGTCATAATCAAAAAAATTTGTTTTGGTGCCTAAATTGCATGAATTATTTTTATAAGCCCGAAGGCTTGGGAGCAATCATGCCCGAGTGGTCCGCGTGGTGTCGAGCAGATGGTGTGGCATGTCCGAGCAGGGTATGTGTCCTCCGAGTGATCCACGTGGTGATCGATCGGTTGGGGCGTGTCCACTGAGTGATTCGCGTGGTGACCGATCGGCTGGGGTGTGTCCTCCGAGTGATCCACGTGGTGACCGATCGGCTGATGCGTGTCGTCCGAGTAGTCTGCCATGCTACCCCGAATGGAAGCGCAGCCGATCGGCTGGGTGATGGCCCGAGTGGATGCCATGCTACCCCGAGTGGTTATTGTGGTGTCCGAGTAAATGGTGTGGTGTGTCCGAGTAAACTGTGTGATGTCCGATCGGAAGGGAGCATCCAATCGGTTGAGTGCTGATCTAAGTGGGAGGCGTGGTGTCTCAATCGACTAGAAGTTTGTAATGCCCTGGTTACCCCATAACAGTTACGGTGAACCAGAAATTTGACCCGCCACCTGAGTCATTTGGTTAAAAACGTGCTCTAAGTGTTATTAACAGGCTAAGGTGGAAAACCAATGAAAAGGAAATGATATATTTTTTTAATACATAAAATTGTTCATGGGCCCATCAAAAACATTTACAAGTTATTTACAGCTCAAAATGGTCATTACTGTTTCAAATTTACAAACCCGCCGACCTAAGCGGCAAAAATAGAGTAAACCCCCTAGTTCCTCTGAGAACTCCTTGGCCATGGTGGTCAAGCGGCAGCATATGTACACACCACCACCTAAGCTCTCCACTCAAGGCTGGGTGAGCTTTTCTTTCCCTTTACCTGCACCACATAGCACCCATGAGCCAAGGCCCAGCAAGAAAACACAATAATGCATATAAACATTATCAACTGATTGTCATTAAAATCACACAGAACTTATAGCTCTTAAACAGATGAGTGAATATCACTTGAGGTTCTGGTAAACCATAATGAGTGACTGACAAGCAAGTCACTAATTTAAATAGATGAGTGACTGCTGGGTAAGTTACTAGCTTAAACAGTTGAGTGACTGCTGGGTAAGTTACTAGCTTAACCAGTTGAGTGACTGCTGGGTAAGTCACTAGCTTAAACAGATGTGAGACTGATGGGTAAGTCTCTAACTTAACAGATGAGTGACTGATGGGTAAGTCACACAAGCGCTTTTAGTTTTCATCGAACTTTAGGTCGGTCCGGCATTAACGCTCTTTTGAATCATTTAATGCAGATGTCGATTAGATCTAATCTTTATTGGCTTGAGTTGAACATGCTAAGGCCGTCCTGACTTATGAGTCAGCACTGTGTGACCAGTGCCCAGTACCATTGCCGAACTTGACTAATAAGTCCCAGCTTCACAGTTGATACTGGCACCTTTGCCAATTCTGACTAATTAGTCAGTACCATGCACAAGTGAGCAAGATTTGCTAAGCATTCAATAATCAACCCATGTCCACATTTACACATTCAACATGCCTCATGAACAACCATGCATGTCACATATGGGGTGTAGTTTTCTTACCTCTGGTTCGAGCGAGAATAAAACAAGAACGACTTCTGAGAACGATCGACCTTTGATTCCTTAGCGGTTACCTAATCATAACCGATTATAACCTCCATTAATGAAAATCAACATTGAAAGGGTCTTAACCTAGGCACCACTCTCGAGACTTCGAAACATGCCCACATGGTGAGTAGATTCGATCCCGGGCCTTAAGGATTAAAACCCCAAGCCAAAAATCCTTAAAATACTCAAAACGGGACTTTGAAGGAACAGAGGAGCGCTACAGCGCTGCTCCCTAGCACCCCAGTGCTATTCTCAGAACCCCCAACACGCCCAAATGCATCCTGTGTAGTGTTATAGCGCCCTAGGGTGGGCGTTGTAGCGCTACCTCCAGACCAGGTACCCCGTGAAACCTCCTTTTTCAATTCCTTCGATTCTAACTTGATTCCAATGCTTCCAAATCCCATTTTTTTATGCCAAATGAACCCAAAAACCATCCTAACATACCCCAAAGACCACAACCATAATAACCCTAGCTAAAACTCCCAACAAAACCAAGTATTCAACCTGGAAATCACAACAGAAAACTAGAACCAAAACAAGGCAAACCAGAGAATTCAATGGCTAGAAACTTACCCAAAGCTCAGCTTATGATGCTCTTCAATGGAGGAACACTCTCCCAAACTCCCAAGGCTTACTTCCCAAGCTTGAATCCTCAAGAATGGTTCAAAAATCTCAAAGGAAACTGAAGGAAAGAAGATACGGGAAAGCTCTTCAAGTTACTCTGTTTTTCCTCTCCTTTCACAGCCTAAAATTGCTTATATCTATCCTAGGGGTGAAAAGACCATTATACCCCTAGGTCAAATAAGGTTTTCTTAAGGCTCCCAAGGGAAAAATTGGTATTCCCCACCTATCTCTTTAATCATAATTAATGCTCTCCAATTCCTGCTATTCTCAATAATCTCAAACACCAATAATGCACATCCTGTTACCCTTTAATTCCCGGTAATGCTCTAATCATTAAAACACCCGAGACTCATCCCGAGCCCCGAACTTAAACTTGTTATGACTAAACCGCTAATCAATAATCCAAGATCGTCTCATGCCGAATAGCTCGAACAAACCCACATTATAATGTGGTCTGAACAACATATCACCGACATGAATACAGATATACAATTATACCCTCAACGGGCCAAATTACCATCACACCCCTGTAATTAGAATGTGGACCCACATGCATGCATTTAACATCATATTATAATATAATTCACATATACATGCATTTATCAACTAATGGCATAATTAAGCAAGTATGGCCCTCCCGGCCTACTAATCCCGCCATTAAACCACATTAGGGATTTCAGGGCATTACAAAGTTGGACCGAGTGGATTAGGCGTGTCCGAGGCATTTACATGCACATCCGAGCTGCTTGGGCATATCCGAATTTTAAAAGAGCTGAGAATAGTCGATCGGCCATACACATGCATCCCTAATAATCTCTTTCCGAGGAGCTAGACTTTACTACTAATCATGTAAGAATTTAAGGGCCAAAAACAGTAATAGGGTCCGAAAAGATCATAAATGTAACAACCCAAAATCACTAATAAGGCTTAAGGGCCTTGATTAGTGTGCCGGGAGGGCATAAATGGGATTAAAGTGAATAATATTTATTTGAATGTAATATTATGTGATTAATGGTGCTTAAATGATATTATATGATAATTGATGATATTATATGATGATATGATATATATATATATGAGATATGTGTGAGAACCACATTATTATGTGGATAAGTCAGCAGCCGGCGACTCGAGGCGATCTTAGGGCTAGATAGCGGGAAAAGTCACAACGGGGCATTATAATTGACTTTGGATAAGTCAATGAGTATTTTAGGTATCAGGTGGTGATTTATACTATCGGGTGATGAAAATAAATAATTGGAGATATATTTGAGGTTAGGATGTCTAGGCGGGATTATTGGGGGATTTTACCGTTTTGCCCTCGGGGACGTTTCCGGCACCCCAAGCTTTGGGATTAGTCTAATAACCTAAGGATATACTTGGAAGACTTTAGAAAATACTAGACGAAAATTGTAAACCGACCTTCTCAGCTTTCTCTCCTTTCTCTCTCCTAAGGAAGAAGAGCAACTCTGAATTTTCAAGAGAATCAAGCAGAATATTTGGAAATTGAAGGGAATAATCTGGAGGATTAGCTCAGGAACTGATCAAGGATTGAGATAGAGCCAAGGTAAGCTTTGAATTTTCGTTTCTATGGTTGGGAATTTTGAGAAAATGGCTGAGTTTTTAATGGTTGTAGTTTTGGTATTCAAGGTAGGATTTGAGGATGGAATCTTTGAAGTTAGGTCAGGGAACTCTTGGAGAAATGATTCTACAACTGAGGTAAGGTTCAATTCAAAGTTTGATGGTTGAATTTTAGAGTTTCCATAGCTGGGTTTGTGTTTTTAAGTTAGGAAGTTTCAGTAATTGAAATGGGTCTTTGATGGGTTTCTAGCCTAGGATTTAGCTGGGTTGAGTTGTTGGAATCTTGTGGGAAGTCTTTGGATAATTGACTTATGGATTTGGGGTGGTTTTGAGTGAGTTTTCATGAGGTTTGGGAGTTAAAAATGGTGGTTTTTCTGGGTTCAAAGGGGTCGAGCCGCGGCATAGTTCTTGATGAGCCGCGACCCTTGGAAGTTGAATTGTGTTGAGGAAGGAGGGCGGGCACCGGCATAGCCTAAGGAATGTTGCGACCCTTACCTATTTTTGTGCCCTTGGAGGGTTCTGTCTGGGGCCATGCCGCGGCATGGATAGCCCATGCCGGGGCCCTTAAGGGATTTTGAGATTTTAGGCTTGGGAATTTAGCCTAGGGTGCTCGGGGTTGAGTCTTTTGCCATATTTGGTGAAGTTCAATGTTCCGAGGACTAGAACTCAGTTTAGAAACTCATTTAAGATTGTTAATGGTATCCTTCATCATGATTGTGACTAGGTGCTAAGCTAGGGCTCGAGGATCGGATCGCGCTCAAGGAGTATCTCCCGTAACTAATCCATCTAGAAGCTAAAGGCAAGAAAACTACACCCGGATGAATATTTGAATGGGACTAAGGGCTCCCTGATATATATGACTGAAAGAATGGTATTACGCCATGTAAATTGTAAACCAAAGGCCTAAGGGTGCCATGGTTAACTTGTGCAATTGGCACGGCTCGGACACTGGTATCTGAGGACAGCTTATTATGCACTGAGCTCGGTTTAAGCGGGCCAGAGTCAGTGGGTTAAACAGAGGGTGCGACCTAAGGTGTCGGCCCTAGTATTTGTGATTGTTGATTATTATATTTGGCTATGAATGTGATTAATGAGAGTGTTGAATAATCTAAGTATAGATGAAGTTATTGTACTTTGAAGTATGCTTATATGCTATGGGTTGAATATTCTGAACATGCTTACTAGAATATCTGTTTGAAAATATTTTATATGTTGTGTATGTTGTTTTCTTGCTGGGCCTTGGCTCACGGGTGTTGCATGGTGCAGGTAAAGGCAAAGGCAAGACTGATCAACCCTGATTGGAGAGCTCTGCAGGGTGACTGTACATGTCAGGCCGCTCAACCGCCACGGTAGAGGAGATTACAGGGACAAGAGGACCAGAACCTTGTATTTTGCCTTAGTATGGCTAATGTTTACTCTTAACTGCTGAATTTTGTAAACCAACTTTTAAACATTTTACTTTTGGGGATCCCTTCTGTAAATGGTTTATAATCTATAAAATGTTTCTCTTGTGGCCAAAATCTCTTTTAGCCCTAGAACACTCTAGCTAATGACACGTTTTGAGTAAACGACTTGATTAGCAAGTCTCACACTTTTGTAAACACACAGTGTAGCGGTCTTGGCTATCCAGGGCGTTACAACAAATCTCAAAGGCTTGAGGCACAAACATGTTCTTCTATTTATAGGGCACTATAACAAGATCAAAAGGTGGGATTTGAAAAGTTCATGAGGTTCTAGGGATTTCATATGTTCATCAAATACCCATAAACCCAAATATGCAATGTGGAGTGAAAAATCATTTTTTCTTCAAATTTTCATGAAATTGGAGACAAAATTGATTTACCCATAGCCTAAACTACATCAAAACAGCCACAAATTGCATCATTAATCAAAGATTCATACACAAATCCAAGAGTGTATTCAAAAGGGGTTTCGGCACATACAAGAGTTTAACAAGCTTTTATGTAAATTTTAGAGTTTAAAAAGCTTACAAATGAAGATGAGGAAGAAGAACTTACCCAAATATCTTGAAGAGGTGTTGATTTCTTGAAGAATCCTTGGATTTGCTTGAAGAAGATTGGAGACCTTCTTGGAGTTCTTGGAAGATTTTGGCCAAGAGGAGAGGAAATCTTGAAGGTTTCGGCCAAGAGAAAAATGAGTAGTTTGTGAGCCCTCTTTTTTGCTTATGAATTGGGAGCACCTATGGGTCTATTTAAAGGAAGAGAGTGGAAATTTTCACTTACCCTTATACTTTTGAAATTCTTTTTGCTATTCTCTCCCCCACGATTGGGAGCAATTAACTACAATGATCGTGGTCTGGTAAGATGTCGTGGTTTGTTTGCAAAGGCGGGAGAATGTGTAAAGTCAGTTTTATCTTTTTATGTCGTCAACAGTTGAGAAATAGTTTATTATGTGAGTATATCATATAATAAACTTGGGGGGCAAATGTTATCCCCAAAATTTGAATACGATGACGTGGCAATAAAAATGACAAGTGGAAATAAATGGCTGGGTCAAAGGTTTGAGATTAATCTTGTGATATTACTGACATGAAAATTATTTATCTATTTTGGAAGTGATCTAACCGACCTGGTAGAATTTCTATCCGACTGGTAAAGATTTTTGACTGACCAGTCAGTCGTTTTGGCCGACCAGTCATCTGTTTTGGCCGACCAGTCATTCGTTCTGGCTGACCAGTCATCTGTTTTGGCCGACCAGTCTCACTTCAAGGAGTGAAGTTGGCCGACCAGACAGATCATCATTATGCAGCGAAATTTCAATAACGACTTCAGCTAGAATTAGTCGTACCCACAGCGGGAATCTCTCAGATTATCCCAAAGAAATCACATATTGTTGTATTTTAAATTTAATTATTAATTAAATATTGGTTAGAGCAGCTGAATTATCCCGATTATGAGGGATTTCAACTTGTACGATCTTGAGCCTATAAATAAAGAGCTCATGGCATCATTGAAGGGATTCGAATTGTGATTTTTCTGAGAGAGCATTTTTATTCTGAGAGAAATCTTGTATTTTCTTGCATTTACACTTAAGAAACTCAATTGACACAGGTTTATCTGATCTTGAGTGTAGATCTATATATCACAACTCTAGGTGGACTAGGCTATTACCAACATATTGGGGCTGAACCACTATAAAATTATCAGCGTCGTATTTTCTCTTGAAGGTTTATTGTAGTTTTGACGTCTACTCATCGTTGGCCAAAATCGTGGTCAACAGAGTCTATAAAAGGAGTGCTTAGAGAGAAGTCAAAACATAAGTTTCACAAGTTCATAAGTTCCGAAGTCAGATTTTCTGATAGGTTTTAGATTCTCTCTAAACACAAGTCATTTTCTAAGCCTCTTTGTTATTTTCTCTTCTTCTCTCTGTATCTATCTCATGTGTTGAGAATTTCCCACACTAGTCTTGGTGATTCTAAGGAGACATTGGAAGACTGTGAAGAAATTAGAAGAATGACTCAGTTTCTTGATAATACTCTACGACAGAAAGGATACAAGAGTTAGAGAAACTGAAGGGAGGACTCTTTCATTCTGTTGCGTATATTGTAAGTATTCTTATTTTTGTTTCTCTTTGAATTCAATTTTAGAAACATGTTCTAGGTTATCTCATATCAATTTGTTTAATATTAGATCTACATGAAAATAAATAAAGATCATGTATAAGTTTCCTAACAATCTCGGTGTGTCTATATATCGATGATTGTTGATTTTGAGTAATGAGATGAAATGCATAATAGAAACGGAGAAGTTTATATCTTCCACTTTCTAGATGAAGGACCTTGGAGAGGTTGATACCTTTTTGGTATGAAAGTGAGAAGAAATAGTGGGCGTTATGCCTTGAGTCAAGCTCATTTTGTTGAGAAAGTTCTTAACAAGTTTAGTCATCTCAAAATCAAAGAGGCAAATACAACATTTGATTCAAGCATAAACCTTGAAAAGAACAATGGTAGAGTGATGGCTCAACTTAAATATGCAAGTGCATTAGGGAGTCTAATGTAAGACTTATGCAATTAGTAAACTACTTTGGTTTATTAGCAATCCAAGTATCGAACATTGGAAGGCAATTAAGAGAATTCTAGGGTACCTAGAGAGGACCAAGAAGCTAGTTCTCCAATGTTTTATAAGATACTTGAGGGATACTCTGACGCAAGTTGGATATCGAGTATGGGAGACAATCTTTCCACCATCGGTTGGGTGTTATGCTCAAAATAGGAGTGGTTTCTTGAGGTCCAAAGAAACAAACATATATTTTACTCAGCCATGGAGAATGAGTCTATAGCTATAGTGGCAAATGGAAAAGAGGCTAAGTGGCTTAGGGATTTCATGAGGAATATCCCAATGGTGATAAACAAGCTACATTAGCTAGAGCTTATAATGGCATATATATAGAATGAGAAGTCTAGACATATAAGTCTGAGACGTGAGTATCCATTTACAAAACCTCTTGCAAAGAGGTTAGTAAGTTTAACTTAATTATGGATGGGATTGAAGCTCCTAAAATAATATATTCATCAATGATGGCAGCCCAACTCCAGACTTGTATAAATTAAGGGCAAGAGTTCATGGGTAAGAACAAGTCATTGAGTGAATAGCTTTAACACTAACAGAGTCATGAGTTTCATCCAAGGATAGTTATTGTTGGTTGTTGTTGAGTGAGGGTTAAGCCTAGGGCTTTTAATGAAAGTAAATTGAAGTGCAACAAGCATCTCTAAAGGTAGCAAAGATGCTGTAAGAATTTCACCTATGGGAACCTAGAGGAGGAGCTGCATCTCATGAGAGTAGGAGTTTTCTCTCCAGATGGTTCATGACCGGATAAGCACAAGGCCATCAAAAGTGCTAAGCACGAACAGTGGGAAATACATGAGTAATCAGATAAAAGTGTGTGAGACATTATTGATTTTTATCACTAGGCATGTTGGGTTCAGTCTTTTAAGAATACCTTAGCATTTCGGTAGAAGCTTTGTTGTGTCACTAAGGTAAAGTTCAAACCCAAAAGGTACTTTACTTTATGCACTAATATCTTTTGTCTAGAGAATTGAGGATGTATTTAACCAAGTGGGGGAATGTTGTGATTGGTTAAATACATGGTGAAATTGGTTAGGCACGAAGAGGTGCAAAACCATAACGATATTACAAAGTCAACATGTGAGAGTTGACTTTCGGTATAGGCATTTATAATTCATCTTTTTAGGTCCAAAGTATTTCTTTGGAGTATACAAGAGTACCCAAAAAGTTTGGGAGCATTTGGGGATGTTTTGAAAGAAGTTTTGAAGCGTCAAGTCAGCGACATCTACGATGCGTCGCCTCTGAGAAGCGGCACGTCGCTTTGCCTTGAAAGAATAGACTAGGCAATGTATCGCCTAGTACAAGGTGACGCATGGCCTGGCAAGCAATGTATCGCCTGGTGCCAGGCAATGTGTCGCATGGGTCGTCCGTACGATTCTGTACAGTGACGTGTTTTAGCTACAAAATTCAAATTAAAATGCTATAATCTCATTGGTTGAGTCTATTAAGCTTCCTATACTATTTAAAGGGTTTGTTTAAGTTAATTGGTGAATTTATCACTCACATCTCTCTCTCTCTCTAAAATCCTATCTCTCTAGCTCTTAAGATTAGTAGTTTTCTCTAAGATCTTCATCAAGAAAGCTTAACTTGCATGAAGGTTCGAGGCATGTAAATCATAATCTTATTCAACTATAGTATCTTCAAGAAATCTCAAGGAGGAGGCTAGGAATAGAGATTTTGGACTACAAATCTTTATTTATGTTAATCCTTGTTACATTTTATGATTCACATAAAATCATAGACTTATGATTTTATGTAACTTGGTTTTCTCTCCACAAAGGTGCATTCTTTCTCTTGATCTAATTTATGATATTCTTACATTAAATCCATTGTTATATTGTGATCAAATGTTTCTAAATTCATGTTATAATTATTTAATTACTTAATCTTTGATTATCAAGATTTTCATTCATACTTTTAATATGTTTATTTAATTATATAGATTTGCATTCATATTTTGACTATGTTTCTTTAATTATCAAAATTTTCATTCATACTTTGAATATGGTTCTTGATTAGTCTCTATGATTTGAAATATTGAAGTAATTCACATTATTCATTTTTGGTTTAGAAAGTGTAAGCCATAAATCCCAAACAGCCTTGCCTATTGCAAAATCACAGAGCCTAAAGGGACTAAGTTGGGCCTAAGGGGCATCAAATGTGTATTTGTAGGCTATGCCTCAAATAGCAAGGCATATAGGCTAACAGACTAGGAGTCTAATGTGATAATTGAATAAACAGAAGTTGAGTTTATGAGAATTTGTTGTATAATGACAATAAGCCTCAAGAATTGATCTCATTAGAAGGAACTCAAGAGGAGTTTCCTTCAAGGGTTGTAAAGCAATCAAAATTTCCTAGAAGAAGCCTAAGGCTTAAAAAGAGTGAATCACATTATATAACCTCTCAAGTGGAGACTATTTACCTAGTAAAGGGAAATCACAAGGGAGACACTTGAAAGTATCCAATGGTACTTCAAGTGGAGGATGGTCCTAAAACTTTCCAAGAAGCTATGTCCTCAAGGGACTATACCTTTTTGAAGGAGACAATAAATGATGAGATGGATTCAATTATGTCTAACCACATTTGGGAGATTGTTGATCTACCACAAGGATCAAAGCCAATAGGTTGCAAGTGGGTATTTTGAAGAAAGTACAACACTAATGGGACCGTTCAAGCCTATAAGGCAAGGTTAGTGGCCAAAGGGTTTAGACAAAAGGAAGGCATATATTATTTTGATACCTATGCACCAGTAGCAAGGACAACATCTATAAGATTGTTGTTTTCCTTACCATCAATACACAACCTATATGTCCATCAAATGGATGTCAAAACGTCATTCCTAAATGGTAACCTCGATGAGGAAGTTTACGTGGAACAACCTGAAGAGTTTTTTCTAAAGGAGAATGCACATAAGGTGTGTAATCTTGTTAAATCTTTATATGGATTAAAATAAGCACCGAAACAATGGCATGAGAAGTTTGATGAAGGCATTGTTTCGGATGGGTTTAGACACAACAGTGCGGACAAGTGCTTATATTCTAAGACTTGTGATGACTATGTCATCTTGGTGTGTCTATATGTTGATATTAAATAATGACATAAAAGACATATTAGAAACGAAGAGGTTTCTATCTTCCACTTTCAAAATGAAAGACCTTGGAGAGGTTGATACCATACTAGGTATCAAGGTTAGAAGAAATGTTGAAGGATATGCCTTAGGTAAGGCTCATTATATTGAGAACATTCTTGACAAATTTGGTCACCTTAATATCAACAAGGCAACACACACCCTTTGATTCAAGTCTAAAGCTTGAAATGAATGAAGGGAAAGTGGTGGCTAAACTAGAGTATGCAAATGCAATTGGAAGTTTGATGTATGCTACACATTTTCCTAGAGCAGACACATTTCATTTGCGATTAGTAAACTAATTAGGTTTACTAGCAATCCAAGTATCAAACATTTGAAGTTCGTAGAAAGAGTTTTTGGATACCTCAAATGGACCAAAGGATTGTGCCTCCAATATTATAAGTTTCCTAAGACAGTTGAAGAATATTCCAATGCAAGTTGGATATCCGGTGTAGGAGATAATCTCTCCACAACTGGTTGGGTGTTCACCCTTGGTGGGGGTGCCGATTCTTGGAGCTCTAAGAAACAAACTTGTATATATCACTCAACCATGGAGTCTGAGTTCGTAGTTCTAGCGACAACAAACAAAGAGGTTGAGTGGCTAAGAGATCTCATGATGGAGATACCAAAAACCAGGGTGGATGTATTGATGATCTTGATACCTTGTGATAATCAAGCAACTTTGATTAGAGCTTACAACAAGATATGCAATGGGAAGTCTAGACGTATAAGTCTAACATATGACTACATCAAATAATTGATTGATAAGAGTGTCATATCAATTTCGTATGTCAAATTGTGTAAAAACTTAGCTGTTCAATTTACCAAACCCCTAGGGAGAGATTTCGTGAGTTCTACTAATAAAGGGATGAGACTAAAACTCATTGACCAATTGATTACCCAATGATGGCAGCCCAACTCAAAACGTTTATACATCAAGTGTAGAGTTCAATGGGTAAGACCAAGTTGTTGATTAGGGAATAGTTACAACATTAATGATTTAAAAGTCCCATCTAGGATAAGTTATTGTTGGTTGCTACCGAATATGAGTTTTATGCCATAGGCTTTTAATGAAATTCAGTTGAAGAGCAACAAGCATCTCTAAGGTAGCAAAGATGTTGTAAAAATTTAACCTATGTGAACCTAGAGTGGTGCCGCCTCTCAAGAGAGTAGGAGCTTTCTCTGCGGATAGTTCATGAATGGATAAGCACAAGGTCATAAAAGTGCTAAGTGAAAAAAGTAGAAATAGAAGAGTAATCATGTAGAGGTGTGTGAGACATTACTAGTTTTTATCACTAGGAATGTTGGGTTCAATCTTTTAATAATACCTTAGCATTTTGATAAAAGCTTTGTAGTGTTTTCACTAAGATAATGTTCAAACCCAACAAGTATTTTATTTTATGCACTAATATCATTCGAGCTAGAGGATTGAGTATGTATTTAACCAAGTGGGGTATTGTTATGAATGGTTAAATATATAGTGAAATTAGTTAGGCACGAAGAGGTGCAAAAACGTTAATGGTTTCACTAAAGTCAACATGTGAGAGTTGACTTTTGGTATAGGCATCTATAAATCATCTCTTTGGTTCCAAAGTGTTTCTTTGGAATATGTAAGAGTACCCAAAAAGTTTGGAGGCATTTGTGGATGTTTGAGACAAGTTTTGGGGCGCCAAGTCAGAGAGACCTGTGTTGTGTCGCCTCTAGAAGGTGATGCGCCGTTGGTCCTTTGAAGCACTACACAGGCGATGCATCACCTGGGTGCAGTCGCCTGGGCAGTTCGTATAGGACCTTATAGTGACATGTTTTTTGCTCCAAAATTCAAATCAAATGTTCTATTCTCATTACTTGAGTCTAATGAGGGCTCCTATACTATTTAAGGGGGTCATTTGAGTTTTTGGTGAATTGATCACTCACCTCTCTCTCTTTAGCTCTCAAGATTACTAGTTTTCTCCAATATCTTCATCAAGAAAGCTTGATTTGCATAAAGATTCAAGGCTTGTGAATCTCAATCTCATTCTATTGTAGTAGCTCCAAACAATCTCAAGGAGGAGGCTAGTAATTGAGATTTTTGGACAACAAATATCAATTTGTGTCAAGTCTTTGTCACATTTTGTTGATTCACATAACATCATAGACTTGTGATTTTATGTATCAAGGTTCTACAGGTCAAAGGTCAATTCTACCACTTGTTTTAATTGTGTTATGTTCTTTGTATTATTCCTTTATTAGAGAATAGATTATCTTTGATTTATTCTTTTGAATTGTAACATACAATGCTTGGTTTATAGCCTTATCCTCAACACTTTCTTGCTCGGTTAGAACATTAATTTTTTTTTAAGGGAAATGAACTTTTATTCACTGGTGAACATGGACCACATACCAATAAGTCAAGCAATACTCAAAGAACAACAACAAATCTCACAAAAAAGAATACCCAAATAATGGTGATAGTACAATTTTGGACCATATATTTTTAATTTCATTAAGCTTAGATAGTATTAGTTTAAAGTATTTTTAATGATTTTAATTTTATTTTTTGTGTTCTGTGTATTTTAGACTAAATGAAAATTTTAAGAGTTTAAATACATATTTATTATTATTAAAAATTAATTGAGTTTGAATTAAAATATCAATAGATTCAATTTGATATATTTTTTTTATTTGGAATTATTTAGTTTTAATTTGATTTGTTTGTGTTAGAAAATATGGTATTTTTGTAGAGAAAAGAAATAAATGGCTAAAAGGTAAGAAGCCCAATGTAAAAATTACGTAGAGTACTCATTTAAAGTGATCATTTTTTATTTGTAGCCATATTTGAAAACGTTTTCTTTATATACTCAATATTTTAGTTACTATTTCTGTTATACCACTTTTTTTACTCAAATACTCACAAGTCAACTGTATTTTTCAAGTAGTACTATAAAAAATGTGACAAAAATAGATAATATTAAACAAAATATATATTTAGTAACTAATTTTAATTAATTGATCTTTAAAATGTGTACTTCTCAAGTTAACCCCAGCCCGATCGAAGTAAACGCCCAGTTCGATTGCCCAAGTTGATTCTCCGTGCACCTGCCACTTGTCAAACAAGGAAAGCGTCCACAACTTTTTCCACAGGTGGACCCTGTTTGTCTCCTCCTCTACACGCCTTTGATGTACACGACTCAATGCTTGGGCAAGTATGACTCACGAGAGCCCCTGGAGCAATCATCATGAGCTTCTTGTCAAAACGTGTGGGTCCCGCGGCAGCTACTTCTCCACTCTCCTTAGAAGCATGTGTATTTCACGGCCCAACGAATGGGAGAGTCTAGGAAACAGGTACATCTTCTCTCCCTTTCAGCAGCCTACGTTGCAAGCTTCAACGAATTCCAATTTTTCAACAAAATTGATTTCTTTCTCTTCATCGAATAATGATGATATCACACCAAAAATATCAAAATCAAATTGAAAATAATTAGATTCTAATCTATTTTACTTTTTTAAGACTACTATAAATAGTAGAGTTAAGTTTCTATATGAAAGACACCTTTTCTCATAAAAAATACTTAGCAATTTATGAATGAATGCTAAAGAGAATTCAAGAGAGAGCTTATCCTTCAATTTTAATCTTTTTAATGTATTTTTGAAATTGTTCTATGAAATTGTTGTGCTTATTGTTCAATCATATATAGCTAAGTTTTTATTTGGTTAAGAGTGATTTTAAAGTCCTAAAGATGATTTCTTGCTTGTAATAATATTTATGTATTCTTTTATTTCCATGTATTAAATTGCTTATGTTCTTCTATGATTATTGTTTTTATCTTGTTTAGAAAACCTCTAAATAAGATTTTTCTTTAATCTTAAGATTTCTATTAACTTAATCGAAAAGGACTTGGAGTATTTGTAATAAATTGCAATTAGAGATTAGGTCAAATTTTTCTTTAATTATAGTGAAGAATATAACATAAGTTTAATGAATTGCATACTTGTTAAATTTGTTGCTTAGATCAACATATCTCTATTAAACTCAATAATTTTATTAAATTAAATATTTGGTACTTTTCTTTAGAATATTTAATAAATTAAATTAATTAAGAGTGCTTAATTTTAATTAATTATATAATGAAAATTGGGTAATGACAACTTTAGTGTTATTTACGATTGATAATTTGGATAAGGTGTGAAAAATAATAATTTTGATAACCACTATCCCCTCGTGAGATTGGATAGAAATAAAACATATTAGAAAAAGAAAACATAAAAGAACAAATAAGTTGATCGTTTGCCAACAACATGTTAAAAGAAAACACTTCAAGCTGGCTACCTAAGTTATTTTCCATGGGATTAATGATTTTTTTTTTTTTTTCATTTTCCTCTCTAATTTCCTAAAAAATATTACATGATAAAAATTATCTAGTCTAATCTCACATTCCAAACGTGAACTTTATATAAACCAATAGCGAAAAGGTGCCATACTCCTGAAGGTGGCAGGGCAAACAGTGATGGAGAAGTCTTCACTCCTCTGGTGCGGTGTCCTTGAAGGTGGTTTTTATATAAAGATATTATCGCATACTCTAACGTGCACGAGTCTATTTGTAATTTATTATCATTATTTGGATGATGAGTAGGTGATCAACGAGGATGGATAAAGTTTTTTAATGCTAATTAATCAACTTAATATTTGGTAGCAAAACAAATTATATAGGTGATCAAAGTTTGACTCCAATATCATTCTATATTCTTCTACTCCTTAAAGTCAAATTAAATTTAGAAATATATAGTATTTAGATAACTTGAAATTATTAGTTTTAATAGTTTTTTATTTTTTTCGGTTAACTTTAATATGGAATACTCTTATATTTAATAGAATATTATTATATTTGAGAGTAAATTTTAAACATAACTTAAACTTAAATAAATAAATAATAAAATAAATTAAAATATGATATTTTTTAGATATTTTGCAATAATAATTATTTAAAAATAATAAAATCATATATTTTATAACATAAATAAAATTTAATTAAACTTAAATATATAATATATAATTTTTTGTTGTCACTACCAAATTCAAAAACTAAAACAAACATAAACTTAAACAAAAATTAATTAATTAAAAGATAATATTTTAAAGATATTTTATAATAATTTAAATAATTAAATCATATTTATTTAAAAATAATAAAGACATACATCATTTTTTTATCTTATAAATTTTTATGATAGTTTATTTTTTATAAAGTGATTGAAGCTATTTTTCTTCATCAAATTCACCAAAGGACATTGTGAGATACATTAGAAACTAAAAGTAGTCGATGCACGTATACTACTGTCTACACTATAATTTTTTCTATTCTTCTTTTATTTCTATTATTAACTTATTTTTAAATATTATTGTACTATATATATATATATGTCATATAGTCATGTAAATATATATATATCAATGTCAACGTTGTGTTTAGATATCATATATGTAGATATTATTGATATAAATATTTATATATACTATAAAACTATAATTCATTCTATTATATATATATTAAAAAAATATTTAACAACTTTTTATTAAAATTATAGATAAGGTTTACAGTTTTAAAACTAAACAAACGTGCATTGTACGTTGCTTCTACCTAGTATATATATACACTAGTCACTGGATATGTGCCTTAGGCACGTACCCAGTAATTTTAAATTTTATTTTTGTTAATTATCATTTTTTAACATTTTTGTAAAGAATTATTTCATTTTTAGCTGTTAGATTATATTAACTGAATTTTAATTAAATTTTTGAAAATGAAATTATAATAAATAAAATGAGTAATTATCTAAATAAATAATTACCAATTCAATTATTACTTTTTTTTTCATTTATTTTTATTATTAATTTTATTTATTTATTCATCTATTATTATTACTATATTACTTGTACTAATTACGAAATATATTATTCAAAATGTATATACTTCGGGATGAAAGGAACTAAAAATGTAATCACTTTATAATAAATTAGTAATTTATTTTATTAGGGTATTTGAAATTTAATAATCATATTATATAAAAATTTAATAAACAAAGTCAAACCTAAAATATACCAGGTAATAAATGTAAAGTCTGTTTAATAAAATATATTATTAAGAGTAAATGGCAGCTAAAATACTTAAAATTTTTAAAATGTTGAACTTTTATACCCATTTTTTTTTTTGCGATAAATATATTAAATGTGTTCAAAATGTTGCACTTATATACCCAAACTTTTATTTTTGCGATAAATATATTTAATGTTTTTAAAATGTTGCACTTTTATATTTATTTTTTATTATTTTGATAAATAATAAGAAAATGAAGGAAAAATATAAAAATTTAATAACTGAGGTTGTAGATTAAAAATTTGAGAAGGAAACAGGAAAGTAGTATCTAATCCCCAAATTATGATTTCCATCTAATTTATTAAGAAAATAATAACCATACCTTAATATATAGTAAATTTACAGGTAAAAACAAATGAAAACAGAAAGAAAAAAAAGGAAAAAGATAAAATATAGTGAGACTCTATCTTTATCTTCAAAACCAATTTTTCTTCATTTTTAACCAAAAAGCCATCTTTAAGACCATCTCCAACCCAAACTCTATTTTAAATCACATCAACTTCATTTGACCATTTTTATTACATTAAAGTATTATTTCATCTCCAATCCATTACTTCAAAAAAAGAATATTCTTCTTAATCATCAATAATCGATTTAATTAATCAATAAATATTAATATTATATAATTATTAATATTAATAAATATATTTAAACAATAATTCTTTTATAAAATAATCATTTTAGAATAATTTACTTTGACTTTAAATGAATAGTGTCATCTTTATTAATGAAGTTGAAAAGTATATTTTGTTATTTTGAAGATAGAGTTGAAGTGTGATTGAAGAAGGATTTTGACTTCAAAATAAAGTAAAAGTGAATTTGAAGTTACCGTTGCAGATGGCCTAATGGAGCTTCAACTTCATCTTTATAATGAAGGAAAACTATATTAGTCGTCAATAATAAAGATACTACTATTCATTTAAAGTCAAAATTAAATGTTTAAATTACCTTTGATAATTTTCATTAAATACAAATTGTTTTCCGTGTTTTGTTAAGATGACACGTGGCACTCGTTGAGTGTTCATGGTCTTCGGGTGGTTATTTAGCATGCCCCAACCTTGGAGAAAACATCCTTAGATCCTGCCAGAATTATTTAGCCTCTTAACCGAAGAGTTATAGTATTAATTATTCTCCGCCCCCGAATAACGATGCCAGCTCTCAAGAACATCATCTTGGGACCACAACAGCTTCTTGACACGTGACACGCCCAGCGTGTAGTGGTGTTGTTTCCGTACTTGAGAAAAATAGCATGTCTCAATGAGGTGCCTGACGCAGGAAGATGTGCAATAGCTCTCTGACACCGTCAGCGGCGTGTCCTCCCAAATAGTGGTGGGCTGATACCTCGTAAATGGGCCCTGTGTGATCTGTACAAGTCTTTCAACTTATTATCACAAGAATTGTAATAATTGAGACTAAGATCTCATCATTATGAGGGATAATAATTATTAAAGTCTCACTTAATTGTCCTCAGGCACTATAAATAGGGGTAGGCTACCCCATTGTAAGGAGTTCGACTATTGTCTAATTCGAGCAACATATAGACTTCAAAAAAACCTCCATTGAAGCTTTACCTTTCAAGATTCAAGCATCTCGATACAATAGGCTCGTGGACTAGGGTTGTTTTATAACCTAAATCACGTAAAACACAGGGTCGTTTTACATTTTCTTTCAAGTTCTCATTATTTAAAGTTGATAGCAAAAAAGGCAGTCAACATTTTGGTGCTTTCGTTGAGAGCTAGAAGGAAGCGTTGAAAAGTTCAACAATAGTTACAACAAGAAGAAACGCCAACAATGACACTGCTCTGCACAATGTTGCTGAAATAGGAAAAAAGAGTCGGCCACCTCCACTTGCAAACCCGGAGGTTGGCGGAGGTAGCCCTAGAAGAATACCCTGAAAACGTCGAGTACAACGCTGAGTACGACGACGAGTATGACGACGAGGACGATGGATATTACGATGACATTGACTACACCCAGTCCATGTACACGGAGGAGACACCAGAGGTGGTGGATCTTAAAGATCAAATTGCCTCTCAATACTAGAAGCTTGATACCCAAGAGGGGAATATAACTGCCCTACAAGAAATGGTTAACGTCGTGAGGGCCACTTTGGCAGCCCAAGGGATGCAAGTGGACCCCCATGGAGAAGTATCATCAAGGCAGCTAGCTGGCGTGCCTCCTGTGCACCCATCTAGATTTCCACCTATGAATCATAAAGATGTTCCTCCCGAACACCCCATGGATAGGGCAGAAGATCCGCTAGCAGGCGTGCCGCTAGTGAAGCCTGCTAAAATTTGAACTCACTTGAGCCACAAGATCATGGAAAAGGTAAAATTGACAAAGGAGCGGCTTAAGGGAAGAAGAGAGAGCGTCATGCATTTGAGCCCATACATGTCCTAAAAAGACATGACAAGAATCCCGGGCGCTTTGTGCCGAGGCCTCGCCCTGCTGCCAGTGCCCGAGGAGCCCAAGGAGGACTGCCTAGGCGGGCCGCCATTGATCATGGTTGACAAAGAGGTGCAGTTCCACCCGCACCTCAATTGCCTCCGAGAAATCCGACTCGGGAGCGTATAGAAATATCTCTGCCAACCGAAGACGTGGGATGAGTGTCTTGGCCAGTAACGACTACAAAGATTTAGAGGGAGAGATTGAAGTGGGATATCTGGAGGGTGACAATCACCACTAGACGCAACCCGATTTGTGATATAACCTTAACGCTCGCAGGGGTAAGGCCGTTCGCATGGGTTACCCCAAAGAGAGGCTTCAGCTAGACCTCTGAGAAGGTCTTAACGCTCATAGAAAGGAGCGACCAGCACAAAGTGCCAACCAAAGCCCAGATCCCTTATGATCCAAGCTGGAAAGCCTGAAAAACATTATGCTTAGGATGGCCCGAAGACAAGGCCATGACTCGGACTCGGAAGATGAAGATTGGGAGCCGTGCGCTCCCCACATCATGGAAGCCCCACTACCATGAGGATTTAAAATGCCTGCCATCGCATCCTATGATGGCAGCACGGATCCCACCGACCATCTCTCAAAGTTCAACCACTTGATGTCGAGCCATTGGGTCTCCAAGGATACCAAGTTCCACATCTTCCCATTAACTCTGATGAGAGCAGCCGACGAGTGGTTCAAGAAGCATAAGCCCAGGTCCATCCATTCCTGGCACCAGTTTTCTTCATATTTTCGAAGGTAGTTTATAGCTACTCGGAAGGTAAGCTTTAAGGTCAACGCATTGGCCATTATAAAATAAGCGCCGCTCGAAACCCTTAAGGCGTACATCAAACGTTTCAATGAGGAAGCAACAAGAACCAAATAGGTTGATGATAGCAACCAGCTAATGGCCCTACAAGCTAGTATCCGAGTTGGTTCTCCCCTGTGGGATGACCTCCAATGGAGGGGATGCCATAGGCTGGAAGATTTCATTCGTCGGGCTAAAGAGTATATCATCTAGGAGAACGCTCAGATCGGGGCATTTGGAGGACCGCTCCCTTTCCCAGCTTTGATGGTCTCCAACTCTATGGCCCTGGGAAACTCTTATTCACCTTACGTTCCTCCATCAGCGGGCCTTACAGTGCCCCAGGAGTTTGCTCCACCCGCTAGCATTAGTGTCATGTCCACCACTAGCTTTAGCGTTGCACCGATGGGATATGGACCAGCTCCCACCAGGTATAGTGCATTCCAACTTGCATTTGGCATTGGGACAGTTGCTCCAGCCCAATCCTCTGCACCCAGTGACGCCCCGAGTGGTAGCAAGTGTGGAGGAAAACCAAAAGGAAAGAAGCCCAGCAGAACGGGGACGCTTTTCGAGGAGGCGTATACTCCTCAATATTCTGATTGCATAGACTTAGTTGATACTCGGGAGAATATATTTTTGGCCTAGGATCAGTAGGTTCATTTTCGAAGACCCCAACCAATTCAGAGAGACCAGGAGATAAGAGACACGACAAAATTCTATCGTTACCACAATGACTTGGGGCACCACACTAATGAGTGTTGGCATCTTAAGGATGAGATAGACAATCTCATCAAGTTAGGGCACCTCCACCAGTTTGCAAGAGTCAGAGATCGTACTGCACAAGCTCCCGCAACGGTACCTCCACAACAACGGTACTCCCTCATGTTGTAGTCCCGATACCAGGTGTCCAACAACAGCAAGTCGCCTAGGGACCGCCCCTATTAATGGACGTGTGGGGACCATATCTGAAGGACCCCACCCAGGGGGCACATCTAGAGGGTCACAAAACTGTTACGCGCGGGCACTGAATCATGATGATGAAGTATTAACACTATCTCAATTTCCCGCGCAGATGTCGTAAATGACGGACCAAGTCATCTCCTTCTCGAAGGATGTTGCTCGGAGAATGCACTTCCCCCACCACAATTCCTTGGTTATAGAGAGCCAGTTTCTAACAAGGTGGTTCCTCAGATCATGGTGGATAACGGAAGCTCAGTGAATATCCTGTTCAGATCAGCCTTCGAGAAGATTGGGTTGGCAATTGGAGACTTGTCCCCATGTACCTCAACATTGTATGGGTTCTTGGGGAAGAACTCATTCCAATGGGGCAGATTAAGTTACCAGTGACCCTTGGAGAAGTCCCTCGCCAAACTTTCAGATACTCCACTTTTGTGGTGGAAGACTGCTCGTCTGCCTACAACGCCATCCTAGGGCACCCAACCTTGCTAGAGTTCGAAGCCGTCACATCAATATTCCATTTGTGCATGAAGTTTCCTACTGAGGTAAGGATATGCACTGTGTGTGGAAACTAGAAAGAAGCTCGCTAAAGCTACAATGTACCACTCAAACACCCCGTCATAGTGGCAGAAAAGGCAATACCCGAGGACATGGAAGTCCATGCAGTCCAATAGCAGTCAGGCTTTGAGGAGTTGGATCCACATGTTTAGGAGGATAGGGCCATAGAGCCTATGGAAGAAGCCGAAGAGGTTATTCTTGACCCCTCAAACCCCGACAGAAAGAAAAAGGTGGGAAAGAATTTGGGGACAGGAGTTCGAGAATCCCTGGTAATTTTTCTTACAGAAAATTTGGACATATTTTCTTGGACACATTTCTATATGACGGGCATTGATCCGAACATCATCTGCCATGCCTTAAATGTAGATCCAAGTGTCGCCCCAGTTCAATAAAAGCGGAGAATGCTAGGAATAACCCGAGCAGAGGCACTGAAAGCTGAAGTAGACAAATGTCTTTCCAATGGGTTCATTCAGAAAGCCCAATACCTGAAGTGGTTGTTGAATCCAGTCCTAGTGCCCAAGCCTAACAACACCTGGAGAACCTGCATAGACTTCTAGGACTTGAACAAAGCGTGTCTGAAAGATTGTTTTCCTTTACCAAAGATTGACAAAATGGTTGATGCTATGTCCGGATATGAGCTTTTCTCCTTTATGGACGCTTACTCAGGGTATAATTAGATCTTCATGCACGTCACAGATCGGGAACATGCTAGTTTTCCCACCGATAAGGGGGTGTATTGCTACAAGGTTATGCCCATTGGGTTAAAAAATGCTGGTGCCACTTACCAACGATTGGTGAACAACGTGTTTAAAAATCATCTCAAGTGAAACATGAAGCTCTATGTAGACGACATGTTAGTAAAGTCAAGAACAACTCCCGACCACGTGAAAGATTCAGTAGAGGTTTTTTTAGTCCTTCGCCGATTTGGGATGAAGTTGAATCCTTAGAAGTGTACATTTGGTGTTGCCTTGGGTAAGTTCTTGGGTTTTATCATTAGCTACGAGGAATTGAGGCCAATCCCTGGAAGATAAAGGCTTTTGTGAAAATGCCTTCTCCCAAGAAACACAAGGATGTACAAAGTTTAACTGGTCGGATAGTCGCTCTGAGTTGATTCGTGTCCAAGGAAATTGATAAGTGTGGTTTGTTCTTTAATACCCTCAGAGGAGGTCAAAGGTTCGAATGGATGGAGGAATGCAAAAATTCCTTCTAGTAGCTGAAGACACACATGGCCAATCCTCCCGTTTTTTCAAATCTGTTGATGAGGAACCTTTGTTCCTCTATATGGCGGCTTCAGAAGAGGCCATTAGTGCATATTTAGTGCGAGAAGAAGGACATGTCCAACATCCTGTTTATTATATAAGCAAGAAACTCCTAGGTGTGGAGTCTAGATACCCGTTGATGGAAAATTTGACATTTTGCCTGCTGGTGGCTTCTCAGAAGTTAAGACCGTATTTCCAAGCACAATCGATCAGGGTCCTTTCCAATCATCCATTGAGGGAGGTCCTTTAGAAGCCTGAGTCCTCTGGAAGACTCCTCAAGTGGTGGTTGAGCTGAGCCAATTTGATATAACTTACCACGCGAGAATAGCCATAAAGGCCAAGCACTAGAAGACTTTATTAACAAGTGCATAGGAGCACAAGAGAGTGTCGAAGAAAACTTGTTGTCAGGCCCACATGGAAACTATATGTTGATGGCTCCTCCAACAAGAATGGCGCATAAGCCAGACTTATTTTGGTATCTGCTCTAAGGTTTGGCTTTGATGCCTCAAACAATGAAGTTGAATATGAAGCACTTATTACTGGACTCTGAGTAGCCTTGGAACTCAAGGCAAAAGGCCTCGAGATCTTTAGCGACTCCCAACTCGTGGTAAACCACGTGCTCGGGGAGTATCAGGCCCGAGGAAAGAAAATGGCCTCATACCTAGCGAATGCTGAAGAAATGTTGAACAACTTTAAGTTTACCGTCCGACAAATCCCTAGAAAGCAGAATTCCAACGCAGACGCTTTGGCCAAGCTTGCTACCAATAAAGATGCTGAACTGATCAACGTTGTCCCGATCGATTACTTGTCGACCCCAAGCATCTCGGCGCCCAAAGAGGTAGAGTCCGTACAACAACAAGATGAATGGATGGAACCAATAATCAAATATCTTGTGTCTGGAGATTTGGCAGCAGATAAGAGAGCTGCTGGGAAGTTGTTGTACTAGGCTCCACGATACATACATGGAAAACAAGTTGTACAGGTGAGGATATTCTTTACCCCTTCTACGCTGTGTGTCCCATCAGGAAGTAAACCTTATTATCCGAGAGGTGCACGAGGATTCCGTGGGGAACAGGCTGGGAAGAAAAGCCTCGCCAAGAAGATTCTTACACAAGGCTACTTTTGGCCTACTGTGAATAAGGATTCTATGTAGGGCTGAGCATAAAATCTGAAAAACCGAAAAAACCGTGTACACCGACCTACCGAACACCGAAAAAACCAAAACCATTTAAACCGAAAAAATCACCGACGGTGCAAACTGCCACTGTTCGGTCGGTTTTGAAATTTTGGGTGAACCGACCAATAAAACCGAAACCGACCGAACATAATAAAATAATAATATAATATTATATAATTATTAATTTTTAAAATTTTTAAAATTTGTACTTTTAATTATGGAGTTTTAATTATGTTTCAAACTTTAAAATTTGTAAATGTAATTATGTTCTATATATTTATTTTTTAAAAATGCACAAAAATGGATTCCAACAATCCAAAATTTTTAATTTTTTAACTAAAACTTTCAAAAAAAAAAAACAATAATCAATTCGGTTTGGTCGGTTTAACTGACCAAACTGCGGTCCAAAACGATCGTTTTTTTTAAAATTGGTTTAGTTCAGTCGGTTTTTGGATTGCACCAATCCGGACCAAAAACCGAATTCTGGATTTTTTGTTGTGAAAAAACCGCCCAAACCGACCGATGCTCACCCCTAATTCTATGGACTACATTAAGAGGTGCAATAAGTGCCAACGTTATGCCAACATACCCCGAGCTCCCCCAAATGAGCTTACCCAGGTGATAGATCTTTGGCTCTTTGCTGTCTGGGGGATTGACCTTATTGGGTCCTTGCCCACTGGAAAGGGACAAGTGAAGTATGCTATCGTCTCAGTTTACTACTTTACGAAGTGGGTCGAGGCCGAGCCTCTTGCTATCATAACTTCGAAGAAGGCGCTGGAATTTGTCATAAAAAAAATAGTTTGCCATTACGGACTCCCGAGAAAGATAGTGTCTGACAATGGCCTTCAGTTCGACAGCAAACTATTTATTGATTTCTGTCAAAGGCATAGGGTAATGAAGAGTTTCTCCTCCATGGCCCATTCACAGGAAAATGGACAAGTGGAAGCAATCAACAAGATGCTTAAGGCCATTTTAAAGAAGAGGTTAGAACAAGCGAAGGGCGCCTTGCCTGAAGAACTACCTAAGGCATTGTGGAGATATCACACCACTGCCATGACTTCTATCGACCATTCTCCATTGTCCATGCTACCAGTAGAAGCAGCTATCTCCACGCATCGACGAGATACATACAACCTAACCACCAACCATGTACTACTATGAGAGTCTCTAAACCTTGTGGAAGAGCTCCGAGAAGCTTCGCAGCTTCGTGTAGCGTCCTACCAGAAAAGGTGGATAGATGCTTCAATTACAAAGTAAAAGATTGGAAGTTTGGTGTCGGAGACTTGGTGTTGCAAAGGTTCTTCTTAGAAACTAGAGATCCTGGTTCGGGGGTATTGAGCCCAAACTGAGAAGGTCCATATCAAGCCGAGTTCATCGTATGTCAAGGAACATACAAGTTAGCTCGACTAAGTGAGGGGTTAGTTCCCTATGCTTGGAATGTCGAGCATCTTTGCCAGTACTACCAATAATATAAGCAATGTAGTAGTCTAAATTTTGTAATCATTCTATTGCCTTTGAGAACAACTAATGAAAACAGTGTATTCAAAACACAATAGAGGAGTTTCAGAAAAAAGTTGCTTATATTTAATTATTTGTTTATTATTTTTATATCAATACTCGAAGAGTATGT
This sequence comes from Humulus lupulus, assembly GCF_963169125.1. Lineage (NCBI taxonomy): Eukaryota > Viridiplantae > Streptophyta > Magnoliopsida > Rosales > Cannabaceae > Humulus > Humulus lupulus. The sequence continues at coordinate 139,251,647 of NC_084793.1, forward strand.
GCCAGAAATCTTGGACAAGTGAACGTACACTAAGTCTTCGATCACTTGGGGGGCATGGTAGGGCAACCTCACTGAGCATTATAAATTGGGATCGTGACCTAGGAATCTAGGGTTATCGAAAGCAAAGCAAGCTTAGTGTCAGAAGTCCTGAATAAAAATCTTACAGAGAATAAAACTCTTATGATTGCAAAACCCTAATATCTCCGAAGGACAAGATCCCAAGGAGTAATGGCTCATTCTCGATCAGTGGATCATGGTTTAAATAGTGAATGGGCATGGGATTCCTGAGTAGGGCACTCAAACTCCCAAACTGCATCCCGAGGACTTAGAGCCCAAGGACAAGAAATGTTTCCCTTGGACTGTGAGGCAAGCCCCGAGTAGTGGTTACTCGAGGGGAAAAGGTGTCCGTGGCCAAGGAAAACATCCTAATGGATAGAGTAGGTAATACTAAGGTTCAGGGACCCTAAGGCTGATCAACCTCATGAGCCCTAAGAGGGAGAACTCATGGAAACAGTAAGAACTATAACTTTGCACCACACTTAAGCTATAGTCGAGGACATGGTGCCCCATACCCAATACTAAAGAGCTTGATTATTTATCTTAGGGCGATCTCGTTGAAAAAGTAAGGGAAATTATCAAAATAATGACACACAACAATAGGATAGACAAGTTTAAAAAGAGAAACAATATTCATAAAAGCAATACGGTGTGGAGATTTAAACATAAAAGTGCTTGGGGGCTTGAGCTTAAATCTATTTTTTCCCCATAACAAGAACAAAAGAAAGGGCACGCAGGCCCAGAGAATAAACAAATAAAGTTTTACTTTTGGCCGCCTCTCGAGACCTACTCCACAAGGTCAATGACAAGGTCTGCCTCTGGAGCTTCCCCAGCTTCGTGAGCCGCGGCATTGGCAGCCTCTGCAGTTTTCGTTGCTCACAAGCGCTTTTCGAAAGGAATCTTGTACTGCGTCTTCCCCAGTGAAGTCCAAATTCATTTCCTGGTTATGGAACCAGGCCACAAAAATGGCATCCTCAACAATGGTCTCGACCTCTTTCTTTAGCTTGTCCACCTAATGCTAAGAGAACCTGTTCATCTCCGTAATCTGGATGGCCTTGACCTCAGCAAGATCGGCTAGGTCATTGGCTTCCTTCAACTGCTCTTGCACCCCCTTCAGCTACTCCTACACCTGGAGAATCTTCTGGTCTACCCAAGTAGCCTCCGTTGCGGCCTTGGTAGCATCCTCCTTGGCCTTATGGGCGTCCTCATTAACTACTTTGAGCTCTTCAACAGTCTTTGAGGCTGCTTCCTCAAGCTCCCGAGTACGTTTTTGCGCAGTCTCCAATGCAACATCATGTGAGTAAGCTCTTCGAAGGAGTGCGAAACCTTTCCTTAAGGATTGCGATCCTATTCTGGGTCCACTGGAGTTCGAAGGACTTCTCCATCATTATATCACCCAAGCGCTGGTAGGCCAAGGCGGCCTATACAAAGAAGAAAATTAGAAAATACCCATTATATTTAAAGTCTTGTAAAGACCCGAGAAGGTGATGACATACCCAGACAATAACATAGCGACAGGAAGCGATGAGAGAAGCCTCGTTACTGTCACCTAGCTAGGAAAAGATGCGAGCAGTTAGCTCACAAATTGTGTAGCTGACCCCTTGGAGAAGTTCACTTGCAAGCGGGGCTATGACTTCCCCGAGCTTAGTAGAAAAAAGGGTCTCTAGCTCAGCTTGACCTATTGGGGGCACGATAAGGTGCTCTCTTGGAGGCTTCAACTGGCATAAGGCCTCCGTAGTGTCATGGAAGAGCCTGTTTCCCTCCTCTATGTGGGCATCGAAATGTTGGAGGATGGCTTGATAAAGCTCCAACAAGTCTCCTTCATACCTCTCAGGGTACATTAGGATTTAGGGCAAGACGCAAACTCCTTGGGCCAAGGCTGGAACCAAATGATCCCTTGAAACTCCCATGGGAGGTGTGAAGGCTCTTTGCCTCTTTGCAGGTGGGGACAGGTCGAGATCCCCCCAAGGTCGCGGCTATCCTCCAGTAGTGGAGGAGCTCAGAGGCGCTCCCAGGTGAAGAGTTGAACAACAATATCAGCAAGCCCCATGTGTTATGCAAGGACAAGGAAAGAGTTAGCACAAATTCCTGAGAAGTCAAAATAAAATAGAAATAAAGGCTTCTTGGAAGCCCCATCATCAATTATCTCTTGGTGCAAGAAGTTGAGATGCCTACTTTTTTCCCCATCTCACAGTTTAGGTTGCTACCATATTTACTAAACCATCTAGAGGTAAAGGATGTCACGCGGTCTAGGGATACAAATCCTCAAGGAGGTGATTGCCTCCTCGGATGGTGGAGATAGACATTTATAAGGTCTTGCTGATTCTGGAACTCTTCCCTAGTCTAGTGCCGATCCACGGTTAGCCGCTTGAGTAGGTTCCACTTCCAAGTTAAATTCTTGAAAATCCTCCCAATTCTCCTCATTTTGTCCTTGAGTGAAAGTGTCAAAAGTTGGCTTCATATGGTTGTAATTACTCTCCCACCCTTGGTTGGTCATTGAACAATTCCAATTCCACTATTCATTGTATTCTGCCATGTCTTCCAACATCCAATAGGCTTCATCCATGGATACTTGGTAGAAATTGGTGGTAGCATCTCCAATTTCTACCCATTCTCTCGTTTTGGCATTCAACTGATCAGTAAAATAACACACAAGTATAAACGATCATGACAAGTAATAATTTTCGTAAGAACAGGATCGTCCCACAAAGACTACTATCAATTACCAATAATTTACTCTTGGTTTCTGTTTGACTATAAAAATTCAGATTAATTAATAAACTAATAATAAAAACTAAAATAAACAAAGCAATAATAATGAGAAATTTAAGAATAAAGACCTAGGGTATTAATTTCATCAACTAATTCACTTGTCAATTTAACTATTTCAGCATGATTTAATCTTCTAATTCTATCTTAATAGCGAGTTATCAAGGGCAATATCAATTCTTTATCAAGATAAAAAGAATTCAACCTATATGCAAATTTCTACATACCTATGACAGATTTCAACACATAGCAGGCATTAAACATCATAACCCTAAAAGCTACACAAATCATATAGATACTATCTTCCTATATGCAATCTATGTCTCAATGGCTATAGAATATTTAACTCTCCCTCTCGGATCTCGAATTAAAATCATAAAGCATACAATAAAGGGCCAGTAAATTGTAAGCATCAAACATAACCCAGTAGAGATTAAGAATAGAAGAAGAAGAATAAAATTGCACTTAATAGAAAATTAACAAGATCCAAAGTGAATACATTAAACCCTAGAGAAAAATGTTTAGTTCATGGCAAACATAGCTAACACAATAAAGATAAATGATATCATCTTTAACATCCAAAACTTGAAAGAAATTAAAGAAGAAGAAGAATACAGAAATAAGCTTAGCAGTCAAAAACTCTCTAAAATTTGTAATTAACACCCTAATTTAAAAACCTAATGCAGTAAAAAACCTAATGTTTTTTTTAAACCTAAATAATGTTTTCTCCTCTTCAGGGAAGCGCGTCGCGGCCCTGGTCTTCTCATGCCGCGGCCCGTGTCTTCAAAATGCTGAAGGAGGGTTGCGCCTCTGTCCTCAAGCACGCATCCCTTAGGTGACCATGCCGTAACTCGTGTGCGGGCCCAATTTTTCCTTTGCTCTCTACCACTCGTCGTGCCGCGACCCTAAAGGGCATGCCACAACATTAGTTCATGCCAGATTTGAGTAGTTTCTAACTTTGCTAGAGCCACGGTCCTTAAGCCCATGCCGCGACTCTAATTCTATTTTTTTTTCAAAACTTGTCCATTTTAAATCCTTCCTTCATCAACTTCATCAAAAACTTCTTCTAACTCATCCTTGATGCCAATTTGACTTGAACAACCACCAAAAACTCCATTTCCACCATTTCTTCTTCTTTTTTCTCGTTTAGCTCATGATTCATAGCACCGACCTACAACAAAGACAAACACAAGCGTAATCTTGCACAAAACAAAAAAAATACTCAAGATTACCACAAAAGCACATCCTAAAATGACACTAAAATGGAGTTATCAAACTCCCCCAAACTTACTCTTTGTTCGCCCTTGAACAAAGGACTCAACTAACAAAAACAATACTAAACAAGACACAACCCAACTTTTAACGTGAACCTGCATGAACCAAAATTTTTAATGCCTCCAAATCATGAATGTAAAGCGCATAATTCTCAGAAAACTACTAAATATTAATCTAAACCCATATTTTCAGTCAACTGCTATTCTAAAACACTTTAACCTGTCAACATTTAAGACATCATAATCATGCTCAACAAATAACACAGTAAATTCATAAATACATATCGAATGTAAACCAAGCATACAGCTAACCAATTATGTATTCCACATGCTTACTTATTTTTCATTCTCCACTAATATACACAAAAACATGCTTAGAAATCGATAGGACTTTATAGGCTTGTAATGTTAGGCTTAGTAACGATGGATAAGGAAAAAAATTTAAGCTCAAAGTTACTACAAGCACATGACCTTTTTCTTCCACCCAATTAATCAACCCCCCAATAATTTCCCTTTTTTTTTCTTAATCTAGAGAGATATATGTTTTTATTCTTTTTTTTCTTCAGATACTAACTACACTCCACCAAACTTATTTCTTTTTATACGTTGGGAGTGTAGTTCATATATAAACAAGAAAATTTCTTTTCAATATTTTTTAACATATACTCTCTCTATGCCTTTTTTAGAATCCCACTAACTTTCCCAAATGACCCCAATACAAATCCCCACCATATTGTCCTCATGTGCATCATAGTATCTTTAGGGAAGGATTTATATCAAGGTTTCAATTCTTAAGCTTTATTAGTAGCTCAGAACAAAAAGGTAAAAAATTAGGCTCAACAAGGGTGATCAATGGAAAATAAATTTCAGGGCTAGCAAGAAAGGCTCAAATGATCTAAAAATGGCCTAAATCATTTTTCCAAACAAGCATGATGTATTATTTTTTTCAAATAACAAATAAGCAAGTTCTACAATTTACAAATTCCCACTATATAATCCATAAATCCATTCAATATGCATCAAAAAATTCAATTATACAACTCATGAAGCATGAAATGGTTTTCTAAGTATGTTGGCATACTAAAGTGAAATACAAAAGCAGTTGACCAATTACACAAGTTTTCATGAATTAATTTTCTTTGAATTATACTATCTATCATTCTCTTTATCTTCATTGTCAATCATGCTTCACAATAAATTCACGTTAGACTCAAACTTAAAACTCAAAATGACATTAAAAAAAACAATAACTCACAACATATTTACAAACAAAAAAACACAAAAATACACAGAAAAATACTCTAAAAACAGACACACAAATTTTTAAGTCCCTCCCCCAAACTTAAACTAAACATTGTCCCCAATGTTTTATAAAAGTGAAGGAAAGAAAACTTACATGCTATGAATCATCTCAAAATGGTGGTGACTCATCAAACAGCCTTCACAGAGGCGAATATTGATCAAAAGTTCGGTCCACCTCATTGTTGGTCATTCGATACAGAGCTTCATTATTCTGGTCAACCCACCCCTTCGTGTAGTCATGCAAAGCACTCAAGTACTGATGAGTGCGATGTCCTTTTCTAATAATATAATTAAGGTGGGTTGTGTTCAAGTTGCTCGGTGTTTGTAAAGCCAAATATGGTGGTTGCTCTCTTCCAACAACCTCCTCTTCTGGTTGTGGAACATTTACATTAGCTTGGGCAATTGCTTGTTCTCCTTCATCCTCAGCTTGGACCCCATGAGGGCGTGCTACTGGAGACTCCACAGAAGGCGTTTGAAAATTGTGCACGGTAGATCGATAAATCGGCCACATACCCTTTTATATAATACTCACTTGGGTACACCAGCACCTCCCATACCTCACACAGGTCTGTGATCATAGACCCATGTCCCAATCCAGTAGTAGTATGGAGACAGAACAAATCACAGATACTGAATCGTATCGCTCTCCCAATATCCACCGACAGCTCCTTCATAATGGCATAAATCAATAAACATCGATCAATGCCAACATCAGATAAGTGAGTATTAGAAATAAGCCTAGCACTCACAAATAACATCCATGCTTGGGCTACCCTATTCATTTGGTACCTCTGAAAATTCTTTGGCTACTTTCTTGCATCACAAATTGGGATCTAGGAATACCCCAAGTTCCATTCACATCATTCCAATTAATATTCCCAGAAGTGACCAACTGATGGTATTCATCCTCCTCTCTCGGTATCATCAGTAAGCCATACAGAGCATCAATATTATCAACATCACACTCCACCTCAAGTCCCCCTACAAAACACCTTCATATTCCTAGAACCCAGGAAATTGGCATAAAATTCATAGATCCTTCGACAATTGACCTTGGTCATTTTCTTGTCCACAAAACTCTTCCAATTTCTCCCTTAAATTTCTTATCTTATAATCTCATAAATATCGTTTTGGAAAGGAGAATCCCCATATTCCATTCCTCGCTCCTTAATGAGTCCCCTTAAACAACACTTTTGATAATGCTCAAAAGCATCCTTATTAATAAATCGTGAAGAATCATATTCAACAGGAGGAGGTGGTTGTGGAATGGGCTCGAGTGGTGATGCTGGTTGGCGGGATGTGGAAGCACGATTGGTTTTCTTAGTAGCGGCTGCCCTAGAGGGATTCTTTTGAGTGGCCATATCTCAAAAATTTTGTATTAGGGTTTCAGAAAATTTTGGCAGCCCCTCCCTTTAAAATTTGATGTCCCAAAATTACCCAAAATAGAATTTCTAATGAAATTGAATGAGAATAAAACTTACTTGCCTGTAGAAGTCTAGAACCCTTGACGTAAACAATTTGTGACCCAATGTATGTCTTCCCCCAAACTTCCTCCTTCTTTCTTCAAATAATTAGATGAATTCTAGGGATAGATTGATGGATTGAAGGTTAAGGATTTTGAGAATTTGGGAATGGATGTTTGGGTTGAAGAACTTTTGAAGTGGGTATTGGATTTTTAGAGAGCTTGGGGATGATATTAGGATGAGGGAATGGGTGAGAGAAGTGAGAATGAGATAGATTGAGAGAACAATTCGCAGAGAGAGAAAGTGGTTTGGAATTATGTGGGAAAAAATTGAGGAAAGGGTTTGTTTATAAGTTGATACGGGGGCGCGTCGCGGCTCATGCTGTTCCATGCTGCAACCCGCCTCAGAAAAAATCCCAGAAGTCGCGGCCCGTGTCACTCCATACGGGGGGCCGTTAAACTCCATGTCGCGGCCCGTGTCACCCCTAAAAAATATACCAGCCTTTAACTTCGCCAAGCGCCGTGACTCTACTGAGAATGTCGCGACACTAATTCTCCCATAAAAATCTCCATCTTCTGACTTCGCCAGGGCCGTGACTCTAAAGAGCATGCCACAACCCTTATCCCCACTTTCATTTTCTTCAATCCTGTCATTCCCTGAAGTCACGACTTAACTAAAGTAACGACTTGGCCTCCACACGAATTTTTTTTCGATATATATATATTTTTTCTTTTCATGATTTTCACAGATCCTAAATACAACCTAATTGAAATTAAACAAAATAAACATTACAAATAAAATTAAAACTTAAAACTCAAATTGTTCCAACAAAACTTAAAGCATAAAACATAAAAATAAAAAAGACATAAGAATGCCTCCTACAGCGCTGTCTTTTACGTGTTTTAGCTGGACAGTACCTTCCCTTTTCAAAGGGGTTTTAAATCATTACAGACTTTGTCATCTCTACTTGGCCCTCAATATAGTGCTTTAACCCCTGACCATTCACCTTCAAAGGCCCTGTCTTCTCGCTATATATTTGCACTGCACCATATGGAAGCGATACCACCACTGTGAAAGGTCCCGACCACCTCGATTTCAACTTGGCCGAAAATAATTTCGACCTTGAATTGTATAAGGACACTTTATCCCCCGGTTGAAAGTCTTTACACAAGATATGCTTGTCATGGAAGACCTTTGTCTTCTCCTTATAGATTTTGGCATCTTCATAAGCCTTATTTCAGAACTCTTCTAGATCATTAAGGTCCATGAGCCTTTTCTCTCCAGCTTTATACAAATCCACATTTAGTTTTTTCACAGCTCAATATGCCCTATGTTTAAGCTCCATAAGAAGATGACAAGCCTTCCCTAATACCACGCGATATGGTGACATCCCTATGGGTGTTTTGAAAGCAGTTCTATATGCCTATAAGGAGTCATCAAGCCTCTTTGACCAGTATTTCCTTGACGTATTCACAGTCTTCTCAAGTATACTCTTTATTTCTTGATTCGATACTTCCGCTTGGACATTTGCTTGGGGATGATTGGCCAATGCAGTGCAGTGGAAAACTCCATATCGGCCATATAATGCATTGAAACTGTGATTGTAGAAATGACTCCCTTCATCGCTTATGATTGCTTGGGGGGTTCTTAACTGGGTAAAAATATGCTTGTGCAGAAAGTTCAATACTACCTTCCCATCATTTATAGGAGTGGCTGCAGCTTCCACCCATTTGAATACATAATCCACATCCAAGAGTATGTATTTATTATTAAATTACAACGGGAATGGGCCCGTAAAATCTATCCCCCACATATCAAATAATTCCACCTCTAGGAATCCTGTCATAGGCATTTGGTCTCTCCTAGAGATATTCCCGGTTCTTTGACAACGGTCAAACTTTTCACAAATAGATTGGCATCCATGAATAGTGTAGGCCAATAAAATCCTAATTGGAAGATCTTTGTTGCTGTCCTAGTGGCCCCAAAATGACCACCACACTGTCAAGTGTGATAATGGGTCAATATAGATTGCATTTCCTCCTCATGCACACACCTTCGAATTACTTGGTCTACACAGTGACGATAGAGAATGGGCTCTTCCAAATAATAGTGCTTGACCTCCGAATAGAATTTCTTTAACTGTTGTCTTGACATCTCCAGAGGTGGAACCTTAGCAACAAAAAAGCTCACACAATCTACAAACCAAGGCACCCGTCATCATTACTCACAGCAAAGAGTTGCTCATCCGAAAATTCATCATTAATTTGAACTTCACTAGCCTCATTATCATTCTCAAGCCTCGGTAGGTGATCCGCTACCGAATTCCCAATCCCCTTTTTGTCCCTGATTTCCATATCGAACTCTTGTAGCAACAAGACCCAACAAATCAAGTGTGGCTTAGAGTCCTTCTTGGTCGTAAGGTATTTTATTGCAGAATGGTCCATATACACTATTACCATATTGCCAATTAAGTAGGGTCTGAATTTATCAAAGGCAAATACTATGGCTAGAAACTCTTTCTCTGTGGTGGCATAATTAAGTTGAGCATCATTGAGTGTCCTACTAGCATAGTAAATAGTCCTGAATACCTTATCTACACGGTATCCCAACACTGTAACGCCCTGGTTAACCAAGACTGTTACACTGTGAGTTTAAAATAGTGCTTAACTCGCTAAGCGAGTCATTTGAAGTTAAATGTGTAATTAAAGACTAAGTCAAGGTCATGTATTAAAAATTTGTCAACAAAGTGATTATTTTTCATTAAAAATATTAAGTTTATACACGGGATCCCAAAAAAATTAGTTACAGACTGATTAAAGACAAATGAAGTACAAAGTAGTCGTCCTAAGCGCCAAAACATGGTTCAACCCTAGTTCCTCCCAGGCTACCCAGACCGTGGCGATCGAGTAGGCTGCATATGTACACACCATCCCTGAAGCTCTCCAACTCATGGCTAGTTCAACTTTCCCTTTTCCTTACCTTCACCACATAGCACCAGTGAGCCAAGGCTCAGCAAGAAAACTTAAATCATCATGCACAACTAGGCAACAGTATAAAAGAAGTAAACTTAAATCAACAATTGGATACATGCAATCATCTTAACAATAACATTCAGCTCAATCAAATGCATACACCAAGCTGAGCAATCAATACAGATGGTTAAGTGCAGACAACACTTCTGCTCATTGTATAATGTTCAGGCCCGGTGCCCTTAGGCTGAGTTTGGTTTTATAGACGACCCTGACACAGTTAGGTTGGGTTGCATTCCGCACACTTGCTATCGGTCCCCGACGCCCTTAGGTTGGCCTTTACAACAAATATAATCACAATTATACATTGCCCAACAAGAAATTCGAGATAGCATATACAAGCATGTATATCTAGATATTCTCAGTTACAGATAAATTAACAATTATAACATATTCATTAACAAGGGTCCAAGCCCCTATCACAACCTGGGTGCAATTTTCCTACCTTGAGTCTAGAGCAGCAAGAGTATGGCAGTCCCAAGCACAATCCCTATTTATGAGTCCTAGCGGTATAACCTAGTTAGAAGCAATAATGGTAATCATCAATCACACAGACCTTTAAATTTTTTTAAAGTGTAGTTCTAACCTTTGGGATCTCAAATTCTACTAAACCGGGTAGTAGAATCCTTCCTGAGCCTATAGGTTTGAGTTCTCGAGCTTAAAAACTTGTTTTGGATATTTCCTTTAATTTGAGTCTCGACCCAGCCCCCTAGGGCCGCGACACGCTACAAGCTAGAGAGCCCCGAGGCTATCTTCTGGGGGACGTGGGCTGTGGCGCGCCTCAACCTGCACTGCGGCGCCAGGCCAAAAATTCAGAGGCTCCCAACCTCTTCACACACACGTGTCGCGACACCTGAAGAACAGGACTGCAGCTCGAGTCCAAAAATCAGAAATTCTGGGGCTTTTCCTACGTTTTCCTTGAACTCAATTCACTAAAAATCCATCCTAGACATAAACTAAAGCCAGAATTAAGCCTCTCAAGCATTCCCAAACACCATAAACAGCACAACCACACTAATAACTAAGCCAAAACTCCATCATAGCCCAAAATTCAAACCTTGAGTTTGAACAACTAAATATCCCAAAAGCTAAACTTGAAATTCATTTAATAGAGTTTGAAGTTTACCTATAGTGAATGATTACGAACCCTAAGTTGAACCTGAACAAATCCTAGCCTCAGCTCCTTCAATTCCCAACTTCCACTTCAAAAATTCCCAAGAACCTCCAAGCACTCCAAAAGGGAAGAGAGAACTTAATAGAGAGAGAGAGAAGAAGAGGCTGAGGGTATGTTGTATGTTCTAAGTGTTCCTCTTGGTTCTACACAATTCAAATTGGCTGAGTCACTCTAAGGTTGGGTCTATCCCTTGGCCAAAGGACCAAAACACCCCTTAAGCATACTCTTATCCTTTAATGGTCCAAAAGGCAAAATCGTCATTTGCCACATTTCCCGCTAGTCCTCAAATTGTCCTATAAATTCCCAATCAACGACGACATACCCAATTAATCATCAAATAACTACTCGTTATCCGATAAATCCCGAATACTCACTAGGTTTCCCAAAATACCCCTAGGCTCACCCCGAGCCGGGTATTTGACCCCGTTGTGACTATTCCGCCAATCCGCTCATTATGATCGCCTCAGACCACACGTCTCAAATATATCCACATAATAATGTGGCCTCAATAATTTAACACACATAATCATATTTATACCCTCAACGGGTCAAAATTACAAATATGCCCGTATTGACAAGAATGGGCCCACATGTATATTTAATACAGATAAACATGCATATATAAGAATATTACCATGTAAATCATGTATGCCACATAGTCACACATTTACTCGATAAATTCCGCATATATATCCTATTATGCCCTCCAGGCACCGTAATCAAGGCGCATAGCCTTAATAGTGAATTCAGGACGTTACAAACACCGCTCCCACGACATAGTCACTTGCATCACACATAAGCTCAAAAGGTTGACCCCAATCCGGTGACACAACAATAGGAGCAAAAACTAATTTCTCCTTCAACGTGTTAAATGCCCTTAAACATTCAACATCAAAGTCAAATACCACACCATTCATGAGTAGAGTGGATAAGAGCTTTGAAATCTTTGAACAGTCATTTATAAACCTCCTATAGAATCCAATGTGGCTCAAAAAACTATGAACCCCCTTAACAAACACCGGTGGAGGTAAGTTTTCTATTGTGGATATCTTGGCTCTATTGTAATGCCCCGAATTTCCTAATAAGGTTTAGGACCTTAATTAGGAGGCCGGGAGGGCCATAATTGATTTATTATGATATTAAATGATTATATGCATGTTAATGTGAATTATATTATTATATGATGATAAATGCATGCATATGGGTGTATTTATAATTATAAGGGCATTTGGGTAATTTGTCTTGTTGAGGGCATATTTGTATATTTGGGTGCATATTGTAATTTGTGAATGAGATTTCATTATTATGGAGATATATTCGAGCTATTCAGCATGCGGCAATCTTATATTATGAGTTAGCGGTTTTGTCAAAACGGGGTCGTTTATTGGGTAATAAGAATGTTTATTTGATGATAAATTGGGAGTATTTGAGGTCAGGAGGAAATTCTGGAAGTTTTGACTATAATGTCCTCAGGGGTGTTTTCGGGACCCTGAGCACTAGGTTTTATTTGAGGTTACTTAAGCTTGAAGTAGCTTGTCAGATAGAACGTACGTTAGAAAACATTTCCTCTCTCCTTCGTTAGCTCATTTTACTGTTCGAAGCCTTTTTGAAGAAATCTTGAGTTCTAGGATTCAGAATCAAGCGAGGATTGAGGCATAGAGATCCTAGGAAATATTAGAAGCTTCTTAACAGAAGGATTTGATGGAAAATAACCCAATCGAAGGTAATCTAAGTTTAAGTTTTGAGTTTGTAAGAGTTTCTAAGCTTAGAATTGGCTTTTGTGAATCGTTGAGTTTTTGGTTCGATTGAGCTTTGTGTTTTAATGGTTTTGGACCATTGGGAAGCTTGGGAACTTTGATTTTATGATTTGGTAATGTTTAGGTATGATTTTGGAGGCTATGGGATGTTGAAAATCGTGTTTGGGGATGGCTTTGGGTTAGGGGCCGCGGCCCTGTTCTTGGGCACCGCGGCCCTAGTTCGAAGAAACAGGTGGAGTAGCTTTGTGCTTGCTGGGTGCCATGACCCTTGCTTCTAGAATGGCTGGGGGCCGCAGCCCAAGGTGTTAGGGCCACAGCCCTTGAGCAGGGTTGAGCCCGTTTGTGCGTTTTGACACCGGGAACATGGTTTTAGGCCTCGGGATCGTTCCTACTACTCGGATTAGTGGGGATTGATGTCCCACAGGATAGATCTTGGTTTGGGAACCCTTGATTATCATTTTATTGATGGTGTCCCGTATTTGGTTATGACTAGGTGACCGCTAAAGGACTAAAAGTTGACCGTTCTCAAGGGTCATTCTTTTATTCATTCTAGCTCGAATCTGAGGTAAGAAAACTGCACCCTGTGTATATGTGACATGCATGGTTATTATTAATGCATGTTGGATTATTAAATGTGGCATGCATGATTATTGTTGAGGCATGTCAAGTGGTTAAATATGACGCATATGATGCACGAGAAACATGTGATTAGGACATGCTTTGTATACTAAGTATGATATTGTTCAGAGCTTGAGCCACTGTGTTTATGCATGATCCTAATTGTGCTAGTATTTGTTAAGTAAGCATGATGAATGCCTTGTACTTGGATATTGGATATGTGATATATGTTTGGTGGCATTGCTTACTTGTATATGGCACTGACTAGTCAGGGATACTGACCTAAGAGTCAGAAATGGCATAGCATCATGAACGCATGGCCAAATGAAGATTAGATCTAATCGATATCAGCATTGAATGGCTCTAAGGCATTAATGCTGGACCAACCCTAAGTTCGATGAACTTATAAGCGCTTGCCTAGTCTAAGACTAGTTACTAGAGCCAGGGCCTAAGGTCCAGGTGACTGTTTGTCACATGGCCAGGGAACGATGTTCCAAGGTTATGACTCTATGGTCATGAGGAAGGTTATGCTGGTGACTAGTCACCATGCACCTATCCTGTTTGAACTAATAAAAGTTCAATTATCTATTAAGCCTCGGTGACCCTATTGTCACAAGGCTAAAGGGAGCTATACCCAACTCAGTGACTTTTGTGACTGTCACCTATTTGTTTGGACTGAAAGTCCTGGATGATTATTATGATCATTGGTTGATGTTTTATACTCAACATTACGTTTCTATTTTGGGCTAAAAGCCCTGGATGACTATTATGGTCATTGGTTGATGTGTTATACTCAACATTACGTGGATCTGTTGCCTGCTGGAATAGGGCTATATCTGCTAGGCGTGTGCCTTATGACTTGATGACATGTTATTACTGTTCATGAGCATATTAAGTTTTCTTGCTGAGCATCGGCTCACGGGTGCTATGTGGTGTAGGTAAAGGCAAAAGAAAGCTGGACCATCCTTGAGTTGGAGAGCTTAGGTGATGATGTGTACATATGCAGCTGCTCAACCACCACGGGCGAGGTTTGAAGAGGAACTAGGGTTTAACCCCGTTTTGCCGCTTAGATCGACCTGTTGTAAATATTTTCTTGTAGTATACTCTGAAATTATATTTTGGGATCCCAATGTATATATTAAACGTTCAAATGAAACATTATATCTTAACCAAATTTTTAATACCTAAATCACTAATCATACTTAGTTACACGATTTTGGCCAAATGACTCAATTAGCGAGTTTAGCACTGTTTACAAGGCACACCGTAACGGTCCCTGGAGTTAGGGCGTTACAACTTGGTATCAGAGCTAGCCAAGGTTTATGGTTCATGAAGACAAGCTGGGCATGTACACTCATTACTGAAGATAGCTTCACTCAGGAAATGGTAACTATTTATGTAGTTATATGCTTAACTTCTTAAATAGAATGTAAATGCTTTACCTGCACATTGTATTAGGGAGCATGAGATTCTGATAAGAGCCAGGCTAAACTCTTGACTATATGATTATATGCTCCATGAATATATATGTGGATGTGATTATGTGATTACCTGCTCTATGAATTTATTTAATTGTGATATTTGCATGCTGGAGTTGGAGGCATGGTATGAATATTGGAAGAGCAGGGATTATGATTGATGTATGAATGCCATGGGCATGTTTTTAGCACTGTAAGTGGTTGTGATTGTGGTGTGGTAAGATTTATCCCATGGGGAAAGCTCTTGATATGCTCATCATGTTTAATGGATCAAGTTATTGACTGCAGATTCAATCAACAGGTTTATATCCAAGGCAGATTATGAGGCCTGGTGGTGGTTATACAGGGGCTGGGAGTTACAGCCAAGGTATTAGTTCTTCATCTGCACCTATGAATTTTCAGCAGATGCTTAGAGATTTGCAATCAAAGTTGCAGAAGCATGAGGAAGAGACTAGGTGTTTGAAGTAGCAGCGAAATCTGTTGAGGAGCACCTCTTCCTTTGCTATGCCAGGAGTGGAATCAGCTTTAGTTCAGCCTAGGGTTGAGAATAGATGGGAATTTATTTGTGGAAGATTCCAGGAATATTACCCTCCAGTCTTCGAGGGAGGCCTAGATCCATTCAAAGCTGAGCAATGGATAGGCCTAGTCAGTTCCATTCTGGACAGTATGGGGCTGGTAGGTCACGATAGGGTGATCTATACGACATATGTATTGCGGGATGATGCCTGGACATGGTGGGAGGTAGTGTCCCAGACACGAGACACGGCTGTGATGGATTGGAAAGAATTTAGGCAGCTGTTTAATGAGAAGTATTACTGTGATGCAGCTAAGACTGCTAAGATGAATGAGTTTCTGAATCTCGTTCAGGGTAAGGCAACAGTAACCGAGTATGTTAATAGATTTGATGGGTTGGCCAAGTTTGCTTTTGATATGGTACCCACAGATATAGCTCAGAAGAAAAAGTTTGTTCAGTGATTGAATCCTGGAATAGCTCAGGGCGTTAGAGTTGCCCCAGTGCATGAAGTCCCCACCTATGCCGAGGTGGTAGAGAAGGCTCTTCTTGTTGAGAGCATAAAAGGTGAGAAGAAGAGTGCCAGGGAGCACGGAGCTCAGATAGTGGTATCTCCACTTATTGGAGCAAGTAAGAATGAAAGCTGGAAAACTCATCCAATATGCACGCGGTGCAAGAGGCGTCATCTGGGAGAATGCCGAGCGAGGGCATGTTTCGCATGTGGCATGGTTGGGCATTTCAAAAAGGATTGCCCAAGGCTAAGAGAGCATGAGAAAAAGGGGATAGACAGCTCGATTCCAACTGGAGTGTTTATTCCGGGGTAGTCAGAGTCTGAGACTGAGACTAGTTCCTCAGGAGTGGCACGTTAGTTTTCTAGTTTTAAGTTATGTTGACTGGTTTTGGTGCCATGCTGTTCCTTTATTTGATGTATATAGAGAGGTATAAAGTTGATATACAGGTCATATTGTTATGTTAAGATAAAAAGTGATACTGTATTGGTAATTTAAGTGATCAGGTGAATAATTGTGGAAGGACTTATCAGTGACTTTGTTAAAGCTGGTTATGACTGGCTTTGGTTTGATCCAGGGTATGGATTGGCTAAGTAATTATGGGGCAATCTTAAATGGCAAGGAAATTATAGTAACTCTTGGGCTTGAGAGTGGGAAGCCTTGTGTTAGTTGGCATGGTGCATGGTTCTGTATGCTTATGACATCTATATTGAGAGCTAGAGTTTTATTGCAGGGAGATGCGTAGAACTCTTAGCTAGTGTGGTGGATACCACTTAGATCGTGCTAGTGAGATCAGGACAGACTAGATTAGTTTGTGAATTCTGAATGTGTTTCCAGGTGGTTTTCCAGGGTTTCTTTTATATGAAAGGAGACAAGAATGGTGATGAGATCAGTGCCAGGGATGGAATCTGATGTAAGCACTGTTTTGAGTGGCTCAACGGAGTTGTAAGAATTAAAGGTTTAGTTATTGAGTAAGATGGAATTCTCTAAGGTGAATCTTGGATCTGGTTAGGACCAGTTAGAGATCAGAGAGGAAGTTATGTAAAAGATTATGTTTGTATCAGATAAGAGCACTGAGAGTGCTGAGTATGATTTGGGAAAAATTGTTTAATGCCAAGTGTTTGTGAATCAAATGAATAGAGCATTCAAAGGTTTATTTGAATGGGATTTGTGATCGTCTTGGATGATGGTATTGTGGTATTTTCTTTGCGGAGATTTGCCAAGATTGAAGAATGCCTTAGGGGCAGGAGTGTCCTTGGGGTGGTAAGAATATTACAGGTGCCTTGGGAAATAGTTCTGAGTCTTCTTGCAGATCAGAACCAGTTAGTAGGTTGTTATGACATCTCAGTGATAGAGAAAAGTAATTGCCTAAGGAATATGTTGGTTAAAGGATCTGACCAGTTTTCTTGCTGAGTTTCGGCTCATGGGTTCTATGTGGTGTAGGAAAATGCAAAAGAAAGCTGGACCATCCTTGAGTTGGAGAGCTTAGGTGATGATGTGTACATATGCAACTGCTCGACCACCACGGGCGAGGTTTGAAGAGGAACTAGGGTTTAAGCCCATTTTGTCGCTTAGATCGACCTGTTGTAAATATTTTCTTATAGTAGACTCTGAAATTATATTTTGGGATCCCAATGTATACATTAAATGTTCTAATGAAACGTTATATCTTAACCAAAATTTAAATCCCTAAATCGCTAATCATACTTAGTTACACGATTTTGGCCAAATGAGTCAATTAGTGAGTTTAGCACTGTTTACAAGGCACACCATAACGGTCCCTGGAGTTAAGGCGTTACATCTATCTACCTCAATACCATGGCGTGAAATCTTGTGGCCCAAGACTATTCCTTCCGTCACCATAAAGTGACATTTCTCCTAATTTAATACTAAGTTTGACTCCTCACATCTTTTCAAAACCATCTCCAAATTAGCCAAACATCCATCAAAAAAGGACTCAAAAACTGAAAAGTCATCCACAAATATCTCTATACATTTTCCCACCATGTCTGAGAAGAGACATCATACATCTCTGAAACGTTGCTAGAGCGTTACAAAACCCAAACAACATTCTCTGAAATGCAAATGTTCCATAGGGGCATGTGAAGGTGGTCTTTTCTTGGTCCTCCGGTGTAATGGGAATTTGATGGTACCCCGAATACCCATTCAAGAAATAGTAATAAGGATGGCCTGCCAATCTATCCAACATCTTATCAAAAAAAGGCAAAGGGAAATGGTCCTTCCTAATTGCCTTATTAAGTTTATGGGTGTCAATACAAATTCTCCACCCCCATCACCGTATGAGTTGGAATCAGTTCATTATTATCGTTCTTAACCACCGTCATGCCACCTTTCTTTGGGACCACCTGAACAGGACTAACCTATGCACTGTCAGATATTGGTTAAATCACCCCTGCATCCAACCATTTATCCTTCCGTTCCACTTCCTTCATAGAAGGATTAAGCCTCCTCTGCGCATCGATACTAGGCTTACTATCTTCCTGCATTAATATACGATGCATCACTATTGAAGGGCTTATACCCTTAATATTCGCCAAAGTCCACCCAATAGCTAGCTTGTGAGCCCTCAACACCCTAAGTAACTTCTCTTCTTCCATAGTAGACAATGAAGCGGAAATAATAACCGATAGTGTGTCGTTCTCACCCAAATATGCAAACTGAAGGTGATCAAGCAATGTCTTTAACTCAAGGACTGGTGGCTTCTCAATAGATGGGAGCAGTCTCTCAGGCACTTGCTCCAATTCCTCATATTTCTTTTAATAAACTTGCTCCGCTGAGTTCAACCACTTTACATATTCTCTGGCTTTAGTACCATCACACTCCTCTTGACTTGCAACCAAACTCAACTCACGTGGCTCCTCAATAGACTTGACCCCTTCACCTTGTTCATCCAATACACTGACATTGAAACTATTGTCACTAGCATGAGGGTATTTTAAGGCTTTAAAGACATTAAAAACTACCTCATCACCTTGTACTCTAAGACTTAACTCACCCTTCTGGACATCAATCAAAGCCTGCCCCGTGGCTAAAAATGGTCTTCCCAATATAATAGGCACGTCTTCATCTTCCTCCATATCTAATACAATGAAATCAGTTGGGAAGATGAATTTATCTACCTTTACTAGGACGTCCTCTAGAAACCCACGAGGATGCTTGATAGACCTGTCCGCCAACTGTAGTGTCACTGTAGTGGGGGGTGCTTCTTCTAACCCCAATCTCCGATAAACTGACAACGACATTAAATTGATATTGTCACCCAAATAGCAAAGAGCTCTCTCACACTGAAAATTTCCTATGGTGCACGGGATAGTAAAACTACTTGGATCCCTTAAGTTTTGAGGGAGCTTCCTCTGTAAGATGGCGCTACACTCCTCTGTCAAAGCCACTGTCTCAACATCATCCATTCTCCTTTTCTTGAATAATATATCCTTCATAAACTTCACATAGCTGGGCATTTTCTCCAAATCCTTGACGAATGGTATGTTAATGTGAAGTTTCTTAAACACCTCAAGACACTTGGAGAACTGCAGATCGAGATTCACTTTCCTAAACCTCTGAGGGTGTGGTAATTTAGGAGTAGGTTCCACAATCTCAGCTTTTTTATTACCCTTTTTCTAAAGATCATCAGTGCCCTCTTCTGCTCTGGTGTAGCTGCATGTTTATCCTGACTCTTCACCTCTTCCTCTAAAACTGAAACTGAAGACCCCTTATAACTGGTCCCACTCCTTAAAGTGACCACTTGACACTATTCTTTGGGGTTTACCTCTGTGGAACTAGGAAAATTTCCTTGCGATCTACTAGAAAGTAACTTAGCCAACTGACCCATTTGTGTCTCCAAAATTCCTGATTGAAGACCTTGTCTCTGTCATGAATTGATTTAACTTGTCAGGTTGAGTTGTCGGTGGGTTCATTGGTGTAATGCCCCAAATATCCTAATAAGGTTTAGGACCTTGATTAGGAGGCCGGGAGGGCCATAATTGATTTATTATAGTATTTAATGATTATATGCATGTTTACGTGAATTATATTATTATATGATGGTGAATGCATGCATATGGGAGAATTTATTATTGTGAGGGTATTTTGGTAATTTGGCCATTGTGGGCGTAATTGTATATTTTGGGTGCATGGTTGTGATTAATTAATATAGCCACATTATAAGGTGGATTGGTTCGAGCTAATCGACATGAGACGATCATGAGATGTAAGTGTTCGGTCTAGTCATAACGGGTTAAGTTCGGGGCTCGGGGTGAGTCTCGGGGTGAATTTAATGATTAGAGCATTACCAGGAATTAAAGGGTAATGGGATATGATTTATTGGTGTTTGAGAATATTGAGATTAGCGGGAATTGGGAAGTGTTAATTATGATTAACGGTGTAAGTGGAAGGTACCAATTTTACCCTTAGAATGGTTTGAGAAGCCTTTAATGACTTAAGGGTATTTTGGTCATTTGGAAGGATTTATATTAGCCAAAATAGGGGTTTTCATCTTCAACCCGTACACCATCCCTCACCATCTCTTCTTTGGTGTTCTTGAGGCCATCTTGAGGTTTTGAGCTAGGAAATCAAAGGTGGCAGCTAGGGAACTTGTTTTAACCATTAAAGGGGATTCAAAACCATGTTTGAGGTGAGTTCCAGTTATGAATTTAATGGTGAGCTCTGTTTTTTAAGCTTTGGTTTTCAGCTTGTGAATCTCTTGTAGAAAGCTTGGATTAATAGAAGTTTAGGTGATGTTTTCTTTGGGTTTTGATGAGGGAGAGTGGTGGAGGATGTTTGGTGGTTGAATTGGGTGTTAGGCTGTGATTTGAGACAGGTTTGAGGGGCTGGTTCTAAGGGAAAAATCTGGGGTGCGTGCTGGTTTTTGCCTGGTCTGGGCTGAGTGCCGCGGCCCTTGGCGTCTGACAGGGGGGAGCCCTCTCTGTTTGAGGGCGCGCCGTGGCGCAGCAGGGGAGGGCCGCGGCCCTTAAGGCCATTTTGACCAAAAACATGTTTTTAGCTTGGGGATCCAAGCCTTAGGCCTCGGGGTTGTACCTAGTACCTGGTTAAGTGGGGATTGATGTCACGGAGGCTAGATATTGGTTTGGGAACTTATGTTGATCATTTTTATTGATGATACCTTATATTTGGTTATGACTAGGTGACCGCTAAAGGACTAAAAGTTGATCATTCTCAAGGGTCGTCCTTTTAATCGTTCTAGCTCGACTTTGAGGTAAGAAAACTGCACCCTGTGTATATGTGACATGCATGGCTATTATTGATGCATGTTGGCTGGTTAACGAGTATGACATGCATGGCTATTATTGATGCATGTTGGCTGATTAATAAGTATGACATGCATAGCTATTATTAATGCATGTTGGATTGCTGGATATTGCGTATGATGCATGAGAAACATGTGATTAGGATATGCTTTGTATACTGAGTATGATATCGTCCAGAGCTTGAGCCTCCGTGTTTATGCATGGTCCTAATTGTACTAATACCTATTTAGTAAGCATGCTGAATACCTTGTTTATGGATATGGAACATGTGATATATGATTGGCGGCATGGCTTACTTGTGTATGACACTGACTAGTCAGGGACCGACTCTAAAGTCGAGAATCACGCATTGAATGGCTCTATGGCATTAATGCTAGACCGACCCTAAGGTCGATGAATCATGCATTGAATGGCTCTATGGCATTAATGCTAGACCGACCCTAAGGTCGATGAATCATGCATTGAATGGATCCATGGCATTAATGCTGGACCGACTCTAAAGTCGAGAATCGTGCATTGAGTGGCTCTAAGGCACTAATGCCAGACCGACCCTAAGGTCGATGATCACGCATTGAATAGCTCCATGGCATTAGTGCGGGATCGACCCTAAGGTCGAAGAACTTATAAGCGCTTGCCTGGTCTATGACCAGATGTTTATAGCCAAGGTATATGACCCCCGTGATTGTTTGTCACATGGCTAGGGGACGCTGTCCATAGCACGACTCTAGAGTTGGAAGGAAGGTTATGTTGGTGACCATTCACCATGCACCTGTCCTGATCAAACTTATGAAAGAACCACTTATCAGTTAAGCCCTGGTGACCCTATCGTCACATGGCTAGAGGGAGCTGTGCTCATTATCGTGACTTTCGGCTATTGTCACCTATTTGCTTGGACTGATAGTCCTGAATGGTTATTATGATCGTTGTTGATATTATATCATGCTTTATTGTGTTTTCTTGCTGGGCTTCGGCTCACGGGTGCTACGTGGTGCAGGTAAAGGCAAGAGGAAGCTAGACCATCCTTGAGTTGGAGAGCTTAGGTGATGATGTGTACATATGCAGCTGCTCGTCCACCACGGCCGAGGTTTAAAGTGGAACTAGGGTTGAACCCTGTTTTGCCGTTTAGAACGGCCTGTTGTAAATATTTTCTGTAATAAACTCTGAAATTATATTTTCGGGATCCCAGTGTATATATTAAACGTTCTAGTGAAACGTTACATCCTAGCCAAGGTTTTTTTAATCCCTAAACCGCTAATCATACTTAGTTCACGATTTTGGCCAAATGACTCGATTAGCGAGTTTAGCACTGTTTACAAGGCACACTGTAACAGTCCCAGGAGTTGGGGCGTTACAATTGGAGGATGTGGTGGTGGATGAGATGGGTGTGGGTTTAGATCATAATAAGGCATAGGGTGTAGTCCATAGGTCAGCTGGTGAGGTGAGTGTTGAGGTGGATACGGTGGTTGTAATCCTTGGTTATTTTTCCAAGACAGACTGGGATGATTCTTCCACGCAGGAGTATGTGTTTTTGAATAAGGGTTGTCGGAAGGTCTTGGAAAGTTACCAATAGCCTGTGCCTATTCCAAAGGCAAACTATTCACATTTGTTGAGCAACTAGTAGTGCCCCAGACCGCAAATCTCACAACTCATTACATTCTGTACTTGCATTGCTTGGGCGGCGAGGCTATTCTACTGCAATTGCGTGGTTAGAGATGCCACTTGACCAGTCAATAAAGAAATAGGATCGATCTCTAAGACTCTTGCCACCTTCTTATTCTCACGCTTAGTGGGCCAATTGTAATTATTCATGTCCATCTCTTTCAATAATTCATAAGCTTCATTAGCGCTTTTTCTCATAAATGATCCTCCCGATGCTACATCAATAATGGTCCTTGTATTTCCCCCCAAACCATTGTAAAACGTGTGCACCAGAAGCCACTTCTCTATTCAATGGTGTGGGCACTTCCTTACAAACTTTTTAAACCGTTCCCACACATCATATAAAGACTCCCCATCCAATTGATGAAAGTTATTAATCTCTCCTCTATATCGGGCTGACTTCGCAGGGGGAAAATATTTACCAAGGAATTTCTACGCCAAGTCTACCCAAGTGCCTATAGAGTTGGCTTGTAATGAATTCAACCAACTCTTAGCTTTATCTCTTAACAAAAACGGGAATAATCTTAATCTGATAGCGTCGTTACTCACTCTGTTCATTTTGAATATTGCACACAGCTCTAAAAAGTTGCTGATGTGGAGATTCAGATCCTCATTTGGTAGTCCCCCGAATTGGACACAGTTCTATACCATCTAGATGATCGAGGGTTTTATCTCAAAATTGTCTGCCTCGACAGTAGGAGGACGAATACTTGAATGTATCCCCGTAATAGTAGGGAGTACATAATTTCTCAATGGCAGGTCAGCCTCAGCTGCTGCATTACCTGCGTTACCCAGATTCGCATTGTTGTTGACACTGTTATTCGCATTCGCAGCCATTCTCTCTAACCTATACTATTTTTTAATCCTTTTACAAGTCTTCTCAATCTCAGGATCAGCAAGCACTAATGGCACCAATCCATGACGTCGCATACACAAATTAACCCTGAAATCAAGAGGCAAGCAAGGAAATATATTAACTAAAATGTCAAAGAGAAGCAAAATTAGAACAAGAATAAATTATTTTGATATTGATCAAATAGTCCCCGGAAATAACGCCAAAAATTTGATCAGTAAAATAACGCATGCAAGTATACGTGATCGTGACAAGTAATAATTTTTGTAAGAACGGGATCGTCCCACAAAGACTACTAATCAATTACCAATAATTTACTTTTGGTTTCTATTTGAATATCAAAATTAAGATTAATTAAAAAACTAATAATAAAAACTAAAATAAAGAAAGCAATAATAACGGGAAAAATAAGAATAAAGACCTAGGGTATTAATTTCATCAACTAATTCATTTGTCAATTTAACTATTTTAGCATGATTCAATCTTCTAATTCTATCTTAATAGCGGGTTATCAAGGGCAATCTCAATTCTTTATCAAGATAAAAAGAATTCAACCTATATGCAAATCTTCTGCATATCTGTGACAGATTTAAACACATAGCAGGCATTAAAAAATCATAACCCTAAAAGCTACACAAATCATATAGATATTATCATCCTATATGAAATCTATCTCTCAATGGCTATAGAATATTTAACTCTCCCTTCTCCGGTCTCAAATTAAAATCATAAATCATACAATAAATGGCTAGTAAATTGTAAGCATTAAACACAAACCAATAGAGATTAAGAATAGATGAAGAAGAATAAAATTGCACTTAATAGAAAATTAACAAGATCCAAAGTGACTACATTAAACCCTAGAGAAATTTTTTTAGTTCATGGCAAACATAGCTAACACAATAAAGATAAATGTTATCATCTTTAACATCCAAAACTTGAAAGAAATTAAAGAAGAAGAGAATACGGATATAAGCTTAGCAGTCAAAAACTCTCTAAAATTCGTAATTAAAGCTCTAATTAAAAACCCTAATCTCTATTGTTTTTTTTAGTCCTAAATAATGTTTTCTCCTCTTCAGGGAAGCGCGCCGCGACCTTGGTCTTCTCAAGCCACGACCTGTAACGCCCTACTACCTTAGAGCCGTTACCAAGTGAATTTTTAAGACAAAACAGTGTGCAATGAACTCGCTAACCGAGGTTTTGAAACAAAAGTGTGGCTAATTAAAAGTTAAGGCTGTAATCTTTGAAAATGCGTCGTTTCATTAAAACTTCTATTATTAAACATTTGGGATCCCAAAAATAAGGTTTGAAAACTAATTACATCTTGAAATAAGGTTACAGTTGAGAAATCATGAAATCATAGATTATTACAGCCATTTTCGAATAAACCCCCAACCAAAGCAGTCGGGCAGGCCAAACATGTACGCGTCGCTTCACGCTCTCCGTACTCATGGTTGGTTGACTCAGTCATTGCCCTTACCTGCAACACAGAGCACCCGTGAGCCGAAGCCCAGCAAGAAAACTCATGCAGAACATAACATATGCAGTTTATACAGTTTATCATAATAGATAATCCACAGATAAACAAGTCAACCATTAGACTAAGAAAACGCGGCCAAGCCGCCCCAGAAACCTTACCAAAGCCCTGGGGTATCGGTTCTCACCGTAAGGATAACTCATGTATCCCTTGGGTCCCACCCTGAATATAGCATAACACATGTATCCACCGGGCCCCGCCCTGACTATAGCATCCCATGTGCTGTGTGTTACTTTCGGCCCCACGGCCGCCCCGGCCTACGCCGTACTCGGCCCTTGCCGTTCATTTCAACACAATCACACATATAGTACATTCGAAATAATCATTCACACACATCATGATTCATTTAAGGTTAAACATTTGCACATAGTACAATCTGGGGCCATGCCCTAAACTCGGGTGTTACGGTTTTCTTACCTGCATTCCGAGCCTCCTGATGCACTAAAGCCGCGAGCACGGTCCTCTAGCACGAGCCTCACCAACAACCTAGTCACAACACACAAGAAACATCCCTCATTACTAATCAACCCAAAACCACTTCCCGGGACCAATCCCGCACTCTCGGGACCCCAAAAACCTTAGAACAACACCCCGGAAATATCCCCCGAACCCCCGGAGCAAAGGCCTAAAATTGCCTAAAAATGATGCCCTGAAATTAGCCTAGTGCCGCGGCACCACATCCTTGTGCCGCGGCACCCATCAGTCAGAGGCTCCCTTGCCGCGGCACGAAAAACCTGTGTCGCGGCACGCCTTCGCAGACCCAGAATTCTGGGTTTTCTCCTGCGTTTTCTCCGAGCTAAAACCTTCACAAATCATCCCAAACTCAAACCTAAGCCCCAAAACCATATCAAAACCCCAAGTAGACCATACATCAACCCATAAACATCATAACCCAACTCAATAACACAATCACACTCAAAATCACCCATTTGATTTCAAATTTCAGAAAACTCAAACCCAAATGCCAAAAACACAACCCAAGCTTGAAAGTCCTAAACCATGGCTCCAAAATCTTAAACCACAACAGAAAAGAAAACCCAAGAATGTTTAAAACTCTTACCTCAATCAAGAATCCACACCAAGCTTCCTTGATCTCCTCCTAGACTCTCACTTCTCCTTCTCCTCTTCTTCTTGCCCTAACCTTCTTTCTCCTTCTCTTTCTTCTCTTCAATTTCTATCAAGCCTCAAGTGACATAAATGCCCAAACCGAACCCCCCTAAATCCCAGCTGAATTTTGTCTATAACCCTTGCCAAAAGACCATTTTGCCCATCCTTGCCTATCCTTTCCTACTTAACCTCAAGGGTACTTAAGTCTTTTCATTTCTATTTCATTTCTACCATTTTCTTTCCAAAACTTGTTACTCTCAGCAGTAACTAATGGATACCCAGGTTACTAAACCTCCAATAACCATTACCCGCTAAATCTCAACTTAACCATAAAATTCCCGAGGTACCCCTAGGCTCCTCCCGAGCCGGGTATAGAAATCCCGTTGTGACTCTTGAGTTAACTAGCTCTCTAGGACCGTCTCGGCACGTGCATCACAATAATACCACCACACCCACGCGGTACAATTCACAAAATACAATTATCACATATCAATACAGTTATGCCCAACATGGCCAAAATTACAATTATGCCCTTCTAACACGATCCGGGCCTACATGCATACTAGTAAACATAGCCATGCCTCTCAGTTAAACAAATAGCCAAATAACATGCTTTAAATCATAATCATGCATTTAATTCATAAAATCACATATAAATCCCAACCTGCTCTCCTGGCACACTAATCAAGGCCCTTAAGCCTTATTAGCGAATTTGGGTCGTTACAACTATCCCCTCCTCATAAATATTTCGTCCTCGAAATTTACCCAAACACATCAGTCAGCAACCCGCAACCTGACCATAATCTCCAAGGTCCATCGCCTTACCTTAGTTCCCACCAAAGCTCTTTCAGGAGAACAATCTTGGCTCGCAAGATCTCGTCTAATAGCCATACCATGATAGCTTCTTGCTTACACCGCGACCCTGCAGAAACCTCAGGGTTTGCTTAGATTAAAATGACCAATTCATTGCCTTATTCTTGATTCCCGAGTTACTCAAAAGTCATCACCTCCACCAGGTGGGATCAACTTGTAGGCCCCACTGGCCTAACCCTTAGTACAACTTCAGAATTTTATGTTGAATCGAGAGTCAGAACTCTCCCTTCTTTCTCTTAACACCTTACAGATCCTCGTCTGTTATAACGCAGAGATGCAACTCTTTCCTTCCGGAACTTTATTTCCTCATAACTTATCAATTTACCAGCTCTTTATTCTGTCAAATAGGCAGACACTCCTGCCTTAAGAAGTTTCAACGACCTCCTTGGCTTTCTCTCTGAACTAAAGCCAAACCGTAGTATTCACTATCCTTCACCTCTTATCTTGTCCTATGTCGTGTTTCATTAACCAGACACCAGCAACTGCTACCACGACTAACTCATCAGGGATTACGCTTCCCTTAATACCTCCAGTATTCGCCTACTCAGCGCTCAATTCTTTAAGATGTCTGATAAACTTTCAGACTGCTATTCCACTTGCAATCAATTGATAATTCCAGGTTCCCACTCTGTTCTTTTTATTCTCTAAGTCCATTCCAAAATTTAAACTACTAAAGGGTCTCAATTCGATATCATCGACGCTCCGTCCTGAAACCAGTTCACTCGACCCAACCAACATTAACTCAAACAACCGAGTTAAACTTTTCATGTCCAAATACCTTACTTAAGGTCTAATGTGGTCTA
Source organism: Humulus lupulus (assembly GCF_963169125.1). Lineage (NCBI taxonomy): Eukaryota > Viridiplantae > Streptophyta > Magnoliopsida > Rosales > Cannabaceae > Humulus > Humulus lupulus. The sequence goes on from NC_084793.1 coordinate 139,279,705, forward strand.
TACCCATGATACACTACCACATCACCTAAACTCTGTCACCCGCTCAACCCTCCCGGTACAACATACCCTAGGAGGTGGAATGATGTCCATTCATAATCCTCATTCAAAACCATATCCTATCTGGATCCTTCACTCGATCCTGAAATCCTACTGTACCTCCATGACAGGGTCCTTCCCTATATCAACTCAAGTCAACACTTCGGATTCCATAGCTCAGTGACGCTCACCAGCTAACCCTTACCTATTAACATCATGCCGATCTCAGTCGTTGCTTTGACCACCCCAATACAATCTATGGCGCTATTCCCCGACTGACACACGCCTCACAGCTATGAGTTCCGCCTCCAATTGAATTTCCCCTCGCCCAATCGAGGATTCAAACTCTGATCATCAGTCTGTTACTTTTCACCACAACTGGGTCTCAACGTTAACTTTCTTACTACTACCCAACACTCAAGTACCTTATGCTCTGCACAACAATCGACTTAACGTTCCAAGTGTATCAACCAGATTCATACTTTCGTCTCCCGCAAGGTTCGATCCATCCTCGCGCCAACTGCGCCTGGGCGTGCACAATCCGTGATGCACTCCCACATTTCCATAACCCTACCATGGATCAGGTCCTTTATGAAATCACTCTTTACTTAACCAAAACACACGCATATTCCCGCATTACTAGATACTAAACAATCATACCTTGTCTTCTGAATTTCTTTCTGATTTGATACCACTCAGTTCGTCTAACCTCAAGTTTTACTGTTCTCCTCATCTCTGATGTAGTTGTCTCCGGAGGTGCTTGTGCAATAGATGTCGCGCTTACCAGTCTTGCTATGCTTCTGTTCTTCAAACGTTCTTCATTAGCTTCTTTGCGGCTTCAGATCAAATCTCCTCATGCCTGTCCTTTCTCCTTGTAGCTCTAATCTGAGTATTCCTGACGACGCTCAAACTAACAATCCGTAGAACCTTACCTGAGACTTCGCCTTCTGGGTACAAACGTCTGTCGCATAGTCACTTGCTCGCCATTTCTGTCTGGGAGTAATCCACATGTACTGCTCGTGAACTTGAAGGGAACTTGCCTGAATCATTCTTGTATTCCCTACTTAAAGAACTTACCTATGCCGCTGTAGCTCGAACCAAATCTAGAATCTTTGTTACCAACTCCTCACACCTTACTCAGTTCCAAACAAAATTCCTTAAATGTCTCTGTCCTTGGTTTCCAACTGGTAACAACCAGGTCATAGATCGACTCTTGGGGACATCGTCCCATCTTGTATCCAACATTAAACTTTTTGTTCTAACCCGACGATGCTAACCATCCTCGCAGTATCTCACACTGGCTACACCAGGCTTAGATTCCTTCGTTGCTTTAATAGACTTTCTGTCAGCCAAAACCGTCTTTTACAACATTCCTTATACCAATCCTATCTGTAGTCTGACCTTGAAGTATTCCCTAAATCTTTCTTTGCATACCCACATCACTTTCCCACTGGTCAGCTCAGTTTCCATTCCGTCTCCTTTACATACTCCAGATGATATTCTCAACAATCCATCTGCCAGAGTTTCTAATTCCTTCTCAATAAGTATTACTGTCCTCAGCCTCTCAAATGGCCCCATTGAGGCAACCTCTCTATGTCCATCTCCCTCTCGGAACATTCTCAACACCTAGCCCCTCCAGTTCTCTACATGACCAAAGCATAAACCATTATGTTAAATACTCACCCTCGAGGAATCAGCCTCGAACTACGAATGTAGCGAGGCATTCAAGTTCACCGTTCCCTCACCACGGGAATTCCATTCTATCATACCGAGTCATTCCATGTAGACTTCATGCCTTCACCTGACCTCCTCTCAGGTGGCATCCTCTCCCTCACGCATACCAATAACCTCCCTGGTTCCTATCGCCATCTTGATAACTAGCTTCTCACTCAGGTTTCTTTCCAAACTCAAATTAGGTGCCCAAGCACTGTCTGGGGTCCTTCTACCTCAAAATTGAGAATCCAACCTCGCTGCGTTCTATCAACACAAGTACCGTCTTATCAACAAGACCTTTCCCCTCTCTTGGCAATTCCAGAAGCCACAACCCTATCCAGGGTTCTTTTAACTTGATTATCACGAGTCTATCTTTACTAATTCCATCAAAGGGAGCACTGCCCTTGCGGCTCTAGCACTCATGCTCTAATCATCAACCATCAGTTCCTCGACATCATGGCCCTCTCCGCCATCCACATACATACGATAATCCCTTATATCAGGGCGGCCCAAATTCCCTAGACTATTCCAGATCTCATATCCTTAAATGGGTCGCCATCCAATTCCAGTACATCCGTCAGTATAAATTCCCAAATGAATTATCCAATTCACCAAACCCATTGATCTACGCTGTTGTTACCCCTAACAGTCCAAACCAGACTTATACATTTGCCCGTCTCCACGGTTCTAATCATGTCTTTAAAATCTCTTCTAACCATTCATCATCTAGGTTCTTTCCAACTCAATAAGCCAGTACCTCAGCCCGAGTATCACTTCCAAGCAACTCTCTGCCTCAACATTTAACACAACCCTCTAATCAAGATCTCTCATCCTCTTAACCAAGGGTGGAATTAACTCTGCTCACCTATTGATAAATTCCTTGTCAACTCGAACTCTCCTCAAAACCCGAGGTTAGCACCCTTTAAGCCTTTCATGTAATACCCTTATCTGTCCATACCTCACAGTAGACCAACACTGGTAACCTTACCGTTAAAACATCGAAATCAGCTATTTCCCCAGAGAAATCTGCTGTTCTTCTATCCCATCTCAACTAACAAACTCCACAGCTTACTCACACACTAGTGACCCCTTTGCTGCTACTTTCAGGGATAACTGGAGATCTCAACTCCGACTTATATCTAAAAACCCCTTTCAACACAATATCAGGTCCCCAAACCCTTCTAGGAACCAACAACTTGAGTTCATCCGTCAAAACCGACCAAACTCCTGAACTCAGAGGTTCATACCCTGAACCAACTCACAACTAAATCCAAATATCCACAAGTATAATGCACACACAAGCATATACTAGGTCAAATCCACAATGATATACATTTAGCTACTAGATTCAATCATCACTAAGTATATCCATACTCATCATGCTTCATACAAGCCAATAAACAGATATAACATATGAATTTAATCCAGAAAATTGACCACATACACTCAATATGCGAACCATTATGCCAATATTCATCCATATGCATAATAGTATTATTCAGCATGCATCAATCTCAACATGCAATAGTCAAGGGCCAGGCCCTATCAGTATCTCATACATATGTTATCTCATTCCTCATGCTCCATATCAACAAGCAGGCAAACAGGGCATTTAAACACATATTCAGGCATGTTAAACAATCATACCAACCAACCCTGAGTCGAGCTTGTCACTGACAGCGAGCGTACATGTTCGGTCGATCTCCAGAACCAATAAACCTTGGCTCGCTCTGATACCAAGTTGTAACGCCCTACTACCTTAGAGCCGTTACCAAGTGAATTTTTAAGACAAAACAGTGTGCAATGAACTCGCTAACCGAGGTTTTGAAACAAAAGTGTGACTAATTAAAAGTTAAGGCTGTAATCTTTGAAAATGCGTCGTTTCATTAAAACTTCTATTATTAAACATTTGGGATCCCAAAAATAAGGTTTGAAAACTAATTACATCTTGAAATAAGGTTACAGTTGAGAAATCATGAAATCATAGATTATTACAGCCATTTTCGAATAAACCCCCAACCAAAGCAGTCGGGCAGGCCAAACATGTACGCGTCGCTTCACGCTCTCCGTACTCATGGTTGGTTGACTCAGTCATTGCCCTTACCTGCAACACAGAGCACCCGTGAGCCGAGGCCCAGCAAGAAAACTCATGTAGAACATAACATATGCAGTTTATACAGTTTATCATAACAGATAATCCACAGATAAACAAGTCAACCATTAGACTAAGCAAACGCGGCCAAGCCGCCCCAGAAACCTTACCAAAGCCCTGGGGTATCGATTCTCACCGTAAGGATAACTCATGTATCCCTTGGGTCCCACCCTGAATATAGCATAACACATGTATCCACCGGGCCCCGCCCTGACTATAGCATCCCATGTGCTGTGTGTTACTTTCGGCCCCACGGCCGCCCCGGCCTACGCCGTACTCGGCCCTTGCCGTTCATTTCAACACAATCACACATATAGTACATTCGAAATAATCATTCACACACATCATGATTCATTTAAGGTTAAACATTTGCACATAGTACAATCTGGGGCCATGCCCTAAACTCGGGTGTTACGGTTTTCTTACCTGCATTCCGAGCCTCCTGATGCACTAAAGCTGCGAGCACGGTCCTCTAGCACGAGCCTCACCAACAACCTAGTCACAACACACAAGAAACATCCCTCATTACTAATCAACCCAAAACCACTTCCCGGGACCAATCCCGCACTCTCGGGACCCCAAAAACCTTAGAACAACACCCCGGAAACATCCCCCGAACCCCCGGAGCAAAGGCCTAAAATTGCCTAAAAATGATGCCCTGAAATTAGCCTTGTGCCGCGGCACCACATCCTTGTGCCGCGGCACCCATCAGTCAGAGGCTCCCTTGCCGCGGCACGAAAAACCTATGTCGCGGCACGCCTTCGCAGACCCAGAATTCTGGGTTTTCTCCTGCGTTTTCTCAGAGCTAAAACCTTCCCAAATCATCCCAAACTCAAACCTAAGCCCCAAAACCATATCAAAACCCCAAGTAGACCATACATCAACCCATACACATCATAACCCAACTCAATAACACAATCACACTCAAAATCACCCATTTGATTTCAAATTTCAGAAAACTCAAACCCAAATGCCAAAAACACAACCCAAGCTTGAAAGTCCTAAACCATGGCTCCAAAATCTTAAACCACAACAGAAAAGAAAACCCAAGGATGTTTAAAACTCTTACCTCAATCAAGAATCCACACCAAGCTTCCTTGATCTCCTCCTAGACTCTCACTTCTCCTTCTCCTCTTCTTCTTGCCCTAACCTTCTTTCTCCTTCTCTTTCTTCTCTTCAATTTCTATCAAGCCTCAAGTGACATAAATGCCCAAACCGAACCCCCCTAAATCCCAGCTGAATTTTGTCTATAACCCTTGCCAAAAGACCATTTTGCCCCTCCCTGCCTATCCTTTCCTACTTAACCTCAAGGGTACTTAAGTCTTTTCATTTCTATTTCATTTCTACCATTTTCTTTCCAAAACTTGTTACTCTCAGCAGTAACTAATGGTTACCCAGGTTACTAAACCTCCAATAACCATTACCCGCTAAATCTCAACTTAACCATAAAATTCCCGAGGTACCCCTAGGCTCCTCCCGAGCCGGGTATAGAAATCCCGTTGTGACTCTTGAGTTAACTAGCTCTCTAGGACCGTCTCGGCACGTGCATCACAATAATACCACCACACCCACGCGGTACAATTCACAGAATACAATTATCACATATCAATACAGTTATGCCCAACATGGCCAAAATTACAATTATGCCCTTCTAACACGATCCGGGCCTACATGCATACTAGTAAACATAGCCATGCCTCTCAGTTAAACAAATAGCCAAATAACATGCTTTAAATCATAATCATGCATTTAATTCATAAAATCACACATAAATCCCAACTTGCCCTCCCTGCACACTAATCAAGGCCCTTAAGCCTTATTAGCGAATTTGGGTCGTTACACGACCCATGTCTTCAAAATGCTAAAGGAGGTTCACACCTTCGTCTTCAAATGACGCAGCCCTTAGGTGACCGTGCTCCGACCCGTGTGTGTGCCCAGTTTTTTCTTTGCTCTCTGCCACGCATCATGCCACGACTCTAAAGGGCATGGCGCAACATTAATTCATGCTAGATTTGAGCAGCTTCTGAATTTGCTAGAGTTGCTTCCCTTAAGCCTATGCTGCGACTCTAATTCTATTTTTTTTTTCAAAACTTGACCATTTTAAATCCTTCCTTCATCAACTTCATCAAAAACTTCTTATAACTCCTCCTTGATGCCAATTTGACTCGAACAACCACCAAAAACTCAATTTTCCACCATTTCTTCTTCTTTTCATGTTTAGCTCATGATTCATAGCACCGAACTACAACAAAGACAAACACAAGCTTAATCTTGCACAAAATAAACCAAAAGACTCAAGATTACCATAAAAGCACATACTAAAACGACTCTAAAATGGAGTTATCATCAACCCATTGAGAAAGACTTCAAGTTGACACTCGTTGGACATACCATGGCATGGGAACCTCATTAGTAAAGCTTTGTATCACCACTATGCCTTGTGTAAAGGCTCCAAGTAATGTTGAAAAATACAAAACCAAATTGAAAAGCAATTGATTTTAACAAACAAAATTTCACTAAATTCAATCCCTAGCAACGACACCAAAAACTTGTTGTGATAAAATTTCATTAATTATGTGCAATTGTACACCGTCAACAAGTAATATAATGATAAGTAAGTATTGTCTCCACAAGGATTAAATTAGCAACAAATTTGGCAAAATCAACACTTAACAATTTGGGTAAAACAAATGATGATAATTTGATTTAGACTAAAAATTAAGAAAGAAACCACATAAAATAAAGAACAAGAGTATGCAATGTAATGATGAGCTAGAACTATTAAATCCTCCTAAAATGAAAATTCATTATAATGTCATAGAGGAATGCATTAACACTTAAAATTTGTCAACCAGAAATTTAGAAATGAACATATGATTTTTCCAAATCTATATTATATTGGTTCTCAACACTAAATTAGACATATTCCTACGCAAATCTAGAATTAAAAACACTAATTAAGCATCAAAGTTCCAATGGGTCATACAAGGTAAATAGTACAATTGGTGATCAAGCAAAAGTAGGTATACAATATTGAGCATCACTTGAATGAACAAAACTTTAATTACTAAAAACATTCATAAAACATCTATTAAATCCAAAATCCAAGGTCATTAATGACTCTAGCTACAAGAAAATTAGTTTATACTCAAAAACAAAAAATTACTCAAAATCAACACATCAATGGATCTACAAATAGAGAGACATAGAAAATTAGAAATACAAAAAGAGTAAAGGTTAAAGAGAAAACTATGTAGATGGATCCTCCTTCCTTGTCCATCTCTCTTCCCTACTTCTTCTTCTCCTTCTTTCTTTTCTTCTTCTTCATTCTCCTTTTTGGGTATTTTGCTCTCTAATTTCAGCTCTAGAATCCTCCCTCTCCTATAATGGTGGTTGCCTTTATTTTTATGATGCTGGGTACCATTTTTTCCTAATTAGAAGGCCCACATCACTTGTCTCTAATTTGGCCTACTACTTTGGGAAAATGCTCCAAACTTCAGCATATTGCCTCTGAATTATGCACCTCATTACTCCTTGATAGCTCAAATAATGAAATGTCAAGTGTCTTTTCTTCATATGCTGAAATTCTCCACTTGAATCCTGATGAAAACGCTCCACTAAAATCTGAAAAAATCAGCACACACAAAACAACTTACAACCAATTTACTTTTCATCTTCTTCCTTAGATAATTCATGCATAAATTCAATATTTTATTGCTGTCATATCTATAAAACTAAAAATACACAAGAACACAAAAAGGAAAAGAAATTAACTAAAAATAACAATAATAAACAAACACCACTCTTCCTAATTCTACATTTACAAGTTTAAGTATAAAAATAAATCTTTATTCAAGAGTTATCACCACGATCGTCAATATAGTTGATGTGTCGAGAGGCCAGCTTCCGAGACTTCTTGGAGGGGCGGTACCTTGTTAGCTCCAGGTTGCTGATCCTTTGTCCTCGATGGAGGAGTCCGGCCTCGACAAGGTTCTCCTCCGTCACCAAGAAGCTGAGATCCAAATCCTTCTTGGGAAGTGTCCTCAACTCTTGAAAATGGTCCTCCAAAAGTTGGACATACGGAGTCTGGCAGAATGGACCTATTCAATAAAAAGACTAAGCATATAGGGTAGGATATAAAGGGAAAGAAAACTAAAGTCGGGAGGATATTCACCAACCCTGGAGAATTCGATGAGGGTTGGGTTATCACGAGTCGGGTATCCGCTTGTAAAGAAGAAGTGGTCCTTAAAATGTTAAGAATGATTCTTGTTGTGGTGAGCGGCCTTGTAGTTGAGTGACAGATTGGTGTACTTTATCAACACATAGTACTCGTCTAGGTTGCTCTTCTTTCTCGAGGTGTTGTAGAAATTGTAAAGTACATTATTTCTATTGGAGAAAGTGTGCCAATTCCTCCTCCAGTACAGGATATACATCTCCGCTAGAACCCGATATGTAGTGGGGGAGAGTTGGAAGGCGGCTATCCCCATGAACTATAAAAGATCCACAAAGTATTGGTGTAAGGGAAATGACGCTCCAACCATCAAATGTGGTTAGCTCCAGTCGCAAAGACCATTGACACTGTGGTGTGCCCTCTCGGAATCTCAACAAAGGCGCACCAAACACTCTTTGCCAATACCATAGTGCCTCATGATGTGCTCCAAGGCCTCGGGGTGTCAGAGCAAAGTGTGATATTGGCTTCGTACGCCTGACTGGGGTGGGGAATGGGGGCCCTGCTCACTTCCACCATGGCATCCCCCTCTGGGCTGGGAGCGTCGACCTTTTTTCTACCGAGCCATTTGCACAAACTACCAGTTCCCTAGATGGCCCTCAGGGCCCCACTCTTGCGCCTCCTTGGTGCCTTCTATGTTCTTAGGCCATCGAGTATTTCTTGATCGAAGTCGTAAAACCCTTGCTCATGAATTTTGATGTAGTTCATCGGACTTCTGATGCACAAAAACCAAGCAATTAGTATTTTGACCGAAGAAAAGAAGGCCAAAATATGAGAAACCCTAAGACAACTGCTTGGGGAGAAGGAATGAAGAGAATTTCTAGGGAAAATGGGGCATTCTCGGTGGTCGACATCGGTTCCCACAAATCATCGCCGGAGTTCGTGAAATTGACCGGGTCTGGAAATTTTCCAAAATCTGGTGGGGCGTTCGAAAGTGACTTTTTGGCAATAAAAGGCCTAGAGAGGCCAGAACAACCTAAAGGTCCTCATGACAAATAAGGATGTTGGCCCGTGGCCAAGGAAAACAACCTAAATGTGCCTATATGACTAAATCATACCCGCGTCAAGTGCCATGCCCAAACTCAAACATTTGCATAAATGAAAAGAGAAAATGAAGAAGAGACTTACCCAAAATGTAGTTCGATAAGTGTTGTATCTCGTGCGAATGCAGAGATACTTTGTGTCATTTGCCCAGAAGTACCGTGCTTCTCTCCAAATGTCTAGGAACACGAACCCTTGAAGGGAAGAGTTGCATAAATGAATTCTGGGAAGAAAATCGTTTGGGCACAATAAATCTTGGGCTCTGAGTGCTCCAAATTAATGAAAATGATTTTGAGGAGTGATAAATTCCAATTTTATAGTCTCAAAACGTGCAAGGGAAGTATTCGATCCCTTTTCATTGATTACCTACGATGTAGGTACTCGAGAATAATCCTACGATCATAATTTGTCGAGGCATGGATCGCGATCAAAAGGGTAGGAGAAAAGACACTTTGGGTATCGTGTGAAAGGACGCTTCAGGTACAGTGTGGAAGGATATGCCAGGTATGGAATAGACGTTGTGGCCATGGACATGACCCGTCATTAATTCATCCTGATATATGGGCCTAGCAATGGGGAATTGACATGTGGCTTTTCCTTATTGGTAAAGAGGGAAAGGTTTAGCCCAAGCATTTTGTCCCGAGCACTCCCCTGAGACACTCATATGGTTAATTCTCCACCGTCCGAGGATGAGTAGAGACTTGGGGGGCATATGTTGTTCGTGTTTTTGTCAAGAGGACACGTGGCACTTGTTGAGTGTTCATGGTCCTCGAGAGGTTATTTAGCATGCCCCATCCCTGGAGAAATCTTCCTTAGATCCTGCTAGGTATTCTTTAGCCTCTTAGTCAAAGAGTTATAGTATGATGGTTCTCCGCCCATGTAGAACGATGCTAGTTGTCAAGCACAACATCTTGGGACCACAATAACTTCTTGACACATGACAGGCCCCGCGTGTAGTAGTGTCATTTCTGTACTCAAGAAAAATAACATTTCCCGATACGCCGCCTAACATGGGAAGATGTGTAGTCACTCTTTGACATTGTCAGCGGCATGTCCACCCCAAAAGTGGTGGGCTATTACCTCGTAAATGGGCCCCGTGAGATGTGTACAGGTCTTTCAGTTTATTATCACAAGAATTGTAATAATTGGGACTAAGATCCCATCATTACGAAGGATAATAATTATTAAAGTCTCACTTAATTGTCCCCAACCACTATAAATAAGGCTGAGATATCCCATTGTATGGGGTTCAACTATTGTGTAAATCGAGCAACATATACACTGCCAAAAAACCTCCATTGAAGCTTGAGATTTCAAGCTTCAAGTATCTCAATACAATAGACTCATGGACTATGGTTGTTTTATAACCAGAACCACGTAATTCTTAGTGCCATTTTTCATTTTTCTTTCAAGTTCTCTTTATTTAAATTTGATAGTGAAAAAGGTAGTCAACATAAATATATCCTCATATATAATATTAGAAGTTTTAATTATTTATTTTTGTTATTTTAATTATATTTCATTTATAAAATTTAAATTAAGTTTTTACTAATAATTTAATTAAAAAAATATACAACACAAAAATTAATGAAAAAAAAACAAATAACAATATCAAATTTAAAATTACAAAATTCAAATTACTAAATTGAATCAACAAAAATAAAAAATAAAAAACAATTGTTACTAAAATTTATTTATGATCAAAAAGAATAAAAGTAGAATATTGATGATTAATATTTATTTATTAATTAAATTATTTATTGAAGATGAAAAAGAGTAAAAGTATAATATATATTTTTTAAAAGTAATGTTTGAAGTAATGATTGGAGATGAAATAGTAATTTGAATTAAAAATGTGACAAAATGCATATAAAGTTGATTTAAAATGAAGTTGTGATTGAAGATGACCTTAGAAAACAAAATACATAAAAAATCAGTGAGATATATCATTACAAGAAAAAAAATTGTCAGACCTAAAATGAGAGAAATATATATATATATATTTTTTTAAGAAAGTTATATATTTAATTGTCTACATAGTTCTACGAAGTATAATGAATTGTGCATATTTTTCATATAATAATATTTATATAAATGTTTTATTTTTATATAATGGAGAGACTGAATGGATAAAAGAAAAAGAGAAGTATGTGGCACATGTATAATAGGTAGAAGATCAGAATTTTAAAAAAGTAGACACGTAAGTTTGTATTAAAAAATAAGATATAAAAACTTAAATCTCTAAACAACATTAAATAGATTCAGCCAAAAAAAAAAACAAACATTGAATAGGAATGTTATAAGGAATCTGTTGACGCAGTTTTTTTTGCCAACAACGTATTAAGAAATAATAAGGGCAGATTAGTGGTTAATGGTAAACCATAATGAAAATAAAAAGAATTCACTCAAAAACACACAGAAATTTTACGTGGTTCAGTGGTTAAAATCCACCTAGTCCACGAGTCAATATTATTGCTATTTCTCTCTCTATTTTGGCAGAGTTTCGGTATTACAGAATAATGGTCCCCCTTTCCTGTTCAATATTCCTAGTATTTATAAGGGAATTCTATGAACAGGTTTGGGTAACTGCGTGAGTCAATCACATAATTACATAATGTCTATATTTAACACAAATCATTCCCATTTATGTTGGGATATGATTTGATAACAGAATAAATATGTTCCTGCTATCTCGGATAATAAATATGACAACCTGATCATGAATAAGTGTATAAACAAATCCCAAATCTTTTGGGATGCTTTAGTATGTGTTATATCTGAATCACCATGACCTGCATATCTCTCACAAGCTTGTGCTCTGACAGCTATCTGATTCTTAGTTCTTGGTAAAGTCAGGACGCCTAACACTAGGTCTAACCATTATGAATATCGAGCTGTCCACATGGATAACAATCAGATATCCTACTTCGTTATTTTTACATGTATTTATTTGCCAGTTGTACCTGAGCTGAGTAAATGAACTCATGCTAAAATTAGGGTACAACATTCGCCCCCCAAGCTCCTGTTCGTGTTTGATGTTGTCATTTTCTGACATATACAGTAGGGCCTTTTATACTTCTGTCGCATAAAACCATGCCTGCCTACTACTCAACTAGACACGTGGTCTACTGCAATTGGCATCTATTCGGGTTTCGAGGACTGAAATAATTGTCTTGTCAACTTTTTTCCGCCATCCGGTCTATTCAATCTTGGCCCTTCGATCTCGAGCTACCCAAATTAGATGGCCCAGATTAATTTCTGTAGTTTACGTATAAGTAGGGTGATCAGACTTCAAATCTTACCACCTTTGCATTCGAAATTTTTCCATTTCTCAACTCTCAAACTTCCCTTCTTTTTCTCCAGAATCCCCAAAACTATTCATCGTGCCCTGACCTTCAGAAGCTTTCTAGGATCTTCCCGCTACCGAATCTGCATCCTCTAGTCACCGAACATATTTCCTGTAAGTATCTCTTCCCTTGGTTTGAAAAATATTTCCTTTTTTTTGGTTCTTTGTTATCCAATGAGATTTTTGTTCTCAACAATGTTCATTCACAATGTTCATTGTTTGTTACCGTTAGGTTATTTCTAAATGTTGATAGGAAATAGGTTTCGACTTAGGTTCAATGTGTGAACCCAAACATGTTTTAGAAATAAGATACTCATGAACTTGGGAAAATTTCTGGATTCATTGGGGGTAGCCCTAATGGCAAATTAGTTTAAAGAATACTTATTCGGGGTAAAGAAACTGAAGGGTCTTTAGGTTTAATACCAGGTACCTTAGGGGTTACGCTTCCTTGAGTCGTTTCACACTAAACCACTTTCCCAAGAAAAGTAGTGGGTCTGACATTTATGACATGCAGATCCCAAAGTATCTGGGGATTGTTAAGAAACAGAGGCGTGTAATCTAGGATACCGCGTGGCAGCACGCGATGGGGCTAAAGCTAACTTTATCTCATATAATGAAAATAATCCATTTCGTCCTTCGTACCTTTATGACATAGTTATAGATCATCTTAGGTCACTTACTAACTAGGTCGCTGTGTCGTCAGGCGATCTGATGGCATCCCCTAAGAAGAAATCCATGAGCTCATCCACTCATTGCAAAGACAAAGGGAAGCAGGTCGCCCCTGACTCTCCCATTCCGCACTTCAGTCCGGTAGTGGAGAAAGAAGTTCTTGTCAACCCCAATGCATTCTTTGAGGCTGAGCACTTAATCTCAAAAATCAAGACTCAAGGGAAAGTGAATAAAATCATGTTGAGTCACAACATCGAGATCAGAACTGGTGGTCTCCTTGCCCGACCTGCATTTGAAGGTTAAAGGAGTTGTGCTCCTTTCCAAGATGATTATGCGACCTGGAGCGATGAGCATCTGAAGGCCGGGGCCTTCCTTCCCTTGGACCAGTATTTTGTAGATTTCTTAAACTACGTGAAACTAGCTCCTTTCCAGCTCCCCCCGAATTCTAACATACTTTTGACAGGGCTGGAATAATTGTTTCTGAAGCATGAGTGGGACGTCCCCACTCCAGTGTATATTTTATTCTTCTTCTGTCTCAAAGCAAGCCCCGACCAGAAAGGGCGAGGTGATGGGTTCTACTACCTTACACGGTTTTCGAATTCAACCTCCATCATTGAGCTCCCCAGCCATCCAAACGATTATAAAGACTTGTTCTTTATGTCGAATGGGTTCAAGAACTGCGAACATCGGTACTTCAATCGTTCCCGTAAGTCCTCTATCTTTGTAATCCCAGCAAGTGAACTGTGTCCTTTTACTTAAAATATATATTTTTTGTACACTTCCTGATTGAGTTTGTTTTTCGTGCAGCCATATTTGCCAGGATGGAAAAATCAGTGACCCTCGGGGGTCAGTATGAGAAACTGTCAAGACTTTCCCCTAGGGAAAAAGATTATTGCCAGGTCATGAATTATGTCACGATGTTGGCTTGTAAGCTAATTAGCGAGGGTCAAACACTAGCCTTGAGGACCCGAGCCTCGCTCCCAGTTATCCTTGAACTTCCCTCTTCTCACGAGGCCTTGCCAGCCGCTGAGGACACTAATGAGGAAGAGGAAGAGGTGCCTCTCATGGGAAAAAGACGGGTTCCTAAAGCTGATCAAAGACCTGATCCTGACCAGTCTGCTTTTGGGGCAGCAGCCAGCCCCTCCGGCCAAGGTAACCCATACCTTTTTAGGGAGTTAGATTAGGCTGCCGCTAGCTTTAGGTTAATATGTTTTAACCCCAACTAGCTAGTTAGTCGCCATCCCACTGATCCAGACCTAAATGTAACTCTCCTCTAATGCATGGATCGCTTGGTGGTACGCTACGACCACAGCTATCCCAGAGGCACCATTGTACTTGACAACACACTGAACTTTAGATCTTCTGTCTTTGAAGAATACGGAACCAACCTTAGGACTTGGCCTTCTCTGCTCCAAGGAGCATTTGCTCCTAGGTTTAGGCAGTATGTAGACGAATCCAGCCCCGAGGAGGGACCTGAACCCCCGAGGATCTTAGAGATTGTATCCTTAGATTCCCCCTCCCCTCCATTAATCCTAGAGCTGGAGTTCATGCTTAGCCTGGTTCATACACCCGGGCTGGTGGTAATAGATTCCTCCCCCAGCCCGGAGGGTAGGTTCTAAATTTCCCCCATTTTCTCTTTTTTTTTTTTTTTTTATAACTTTGAAACATTACTTTTGTGAATTAACTCCCTTTGTTCTCTTCAGCCGAAGAGATGGAATCGACAGGAGCTCCCAACCTAAGGACTGCCTTTCAGGCTAAGAAGTCTGGAGTGGGCCCCATCGTGAAGAGGCCTAGGGTGACAAAGAAGGCCATCCCTAAGATACTACAAAATCCCCCTCTAAGGGTAAAGATGCGAGCTCCGCTCGAGAGCCAGCTCCAGTGACTACTGTCACCATTAAGCAAGTTCCTCCTCCTCCCCCTCGATACATGCCTCCACCTCCCCAAATAATTCAAGCCAAGGCCCCCATCGTTCGAATACCGATTGAGACATAGGACCTGGAAAACATCCCCGAGGCATTTTGGGGTATAGTGTATGAGACAGCGACTCATATGGTGGGCCACGCATATAAAGCCAGTGATAAGGACCTGAGGGCCATAGAGGAGCGCAGCCCAGAGGATGTCCTCGAATCTGCCATGGGGATGAACCTCAGCACGAGTCCTTCTCCCACATATGATTCTTTTTGTTTACTGCGTTCTTCCTCTTTTTTTTTTATTTGAACTTATTTTGTTATTCTGCAGTCCGTCCTGGCCCAATACCGAAGCATAGCTCGTGCTAAGGACAGAAACGAAGAGATTTGAACCGAGCTGGCCACTACCAAGGCTGCCCTAAATGCTGCTCAGGAAAGTGAGCATGCTGCCAAAGCTGCCTTGACAGTTGCTCAGAAGAAAGAGCATGCTGCTAAGATTGCTCTTATCTCTTTCGAAGAAGGTGAGCATGCCGCACAGACCGCATTGTCTGCCTCCCAAGCTCAGATCGCAGAGGCGAACTGCCGTGCTGAACAGCTTCAGGCCAAGAATGGTGAGCTCAAAGTGAAACTACTCGAGGCCGAAGTTAAAGCCAAGGAGGAAGCAGCAGGGTCATCATTAAACATGGAGGAGATGCTTTACCATTGCTGGGCTTTCAACAAGGACGGGAACTTCTCCTTCATGGGGCCTGGGTTGTGGGATCCATACCTTGCTAAATTCCAAGCTCAGTTTTTGCAAGAACCCTCGGAGACTGGTAAGGCTTCTGGAGCGGCGGAGGGAGATGGTGAGGAAGTTACTTCAGCGAGGCAAGCTGACAGAGCCCAATGATCTCATTTATGATTTTCTTTGTAATTGTCTAACAATCTTTTGGTATTAAACAATTGCCTTCAGGCTTAGCTCGAGGTTATTTCTCCTCCATGTGACAATATATTTGTTCATTTAATTTCAACATATATCTAACTTGTGATCTATTTGTCTTTCCTTTATTATCTTCCCATGTTTATGAATCCTTAGACTCTTGTACATTCGAAATTTTAGGGATTGACTTTTAGCTCGAGATAGATTTTACCAAACTTGGTTATGTCCAAGTTTTTATTCGCTTATTTGCGTCGTACCTGTTAAGAATCAGGCCTTGAACCTGGTTATATCCAGGGTTTTTAATGATTTAAACTTAGCTCATACTAGGTTTATTGAAAATTTGAGCTTTAAAAGGCTGTTGAATAATCAATTTTTCAAAATTTCTAAGTTTTGGACCTGGTTACATCTAGGGTTTTAGATGATTTAAACTTAGTTCGCACTAGGTTTATTGAAAACTCGAGCTTTAAAAAGCCATTAAATAATCAATTTTTCCAAGCTTCTAAGTTTCAGACTTGGTTACATCCAGGGTTTTAGATGATTTAAACTTAGTTCGCGCTAGGTTTATTGAAAACCTGAGCTTTAAAAAGCCATCGAATAATGGATTTTTCCAAGCTTCTAAGTTTTGGACCTTATCCAAGTAGGCTTAATTTTGCCAACCTCGGTTATGTGCCCCCCAAGTAACCATAATGTATAAACTTTCTTGGTTGCTTTACAAATATTAGAACATGAGCTTGTAATAATAACACTAAGAAATGGTTATTTAATAATCAATCTACTATTTAATCAAAATTGCTTTTATAAATAAGCCTTACATTTATGGTGGTACTATTGATAATATTTTTTCAAGTGTAGAGCATTCCAGGTCCGTGGGAATACTTCCTCATTCAGTCGAGCTATCTTGAAAGTTCCCTCATGCAAGACTTTTACGATCTGTTATGGTCCCTCCCAGTTTAGGCTTGATACACCAACCTTGGGGTCTTTATTTTCCAAAAAGACCCTTCGGAGAACTAGGTCGCCCAATCCAAGTCTGCGCCCCTTAACTTTAGAATTGAAATAGCAAGTGATTTTTTGTTGATAATGGGCGAGCTGTAACTGCGATTCCTCTTGTTTTTCTTTGATCAGATTGAGAGATGCATTAAGTAGCCCGCCATTCTATTCTTGATTAAATGTCCTTTGCATGTGAGTAGCTACCATGGCTTCGATTGGAAGCATGGCCTCGCTTCCAAAAGCTAAGGAAAAAGGAGTATGCCCCGTGGGGGTCCTGTGAGAAGTTCAGTAGGCCCAAAGTACTTGTGGGAGCTGTTCGGGCCATAATCCTTTGGCTTCGTCTAACCTCTTCTTCAAGCTCTCCTTAAGGGTTTTGTTTACAGCCTCGACCTGCCTGTTGGCTTGTGGGTATGTTACGACGAGAAACTCTTCGTGATGCCATATTTTTCACAGAAGTCAGTGAAGAGATCACTGTCGAATTGTGTCCTGTTGTCTGACACGATTTTCTTAGGAAGTCCAAATCGACATATAATATTCTTCACCATGAAGTCCAAGACTCTTTTTGAGGTGATGGTTGTCAAAGGCTCGGCTTCTACCCAATTAGTGAAGTAATCGATCGCCACCACCGCATATCGAACTCCTCCCTTTCCCATAGGTAGGGAACCTATTAGGTCGATTCCCCATACTGCAAATGGCCATGGGGATGAAATCATCGTTAGCTCAACTGGAGCAGCTCTGGAAACTATGGCGAAATGCTAGCATTTGTCGCACTTTTGAACATACAAGTCGGATCTTTCATTAAAGTGGGTAGCCCTGTCTCAGTATCTTCAGTGCCAAGCTTTCCCCCTAGCAGGATCTCCACAAAAGCCTTAGCGTATTTCTTGTAAAATGGTTTTGGCTTCCTCGGGCAGAACACACCGCAGGAGAAGCAACGAATGACCACACCGATACAAGGTTCCATCTACTATTACGTACCGTGGAGCTTGATAGAGTATTTTTCTCGCGTCTTTTCTGTCACCATGTAACTTTCCAGTTGCGAGGTATTCCATTATGGGAGCCATCCAGGTTGGTCTTTTGTTGATCATTCTGACCTCTATCACTTCTCCCATCATACTCGGGCTCTCCAGGAACTCCATCGGCACTGCATTCAGTGTCTCACCCTTTTTTGTGGTAGCAAGTCGTGCTAAAGCATCAGCGTTAGAATTATGCTCGCGGGGTATCTGTTCAACAAAGTTGTACTCAAATTCAGACAGTTCTCCCTTTACCTTAGCTAGGTAGGCCGCCATCTTGGTACCTCGAGCTTGATACTCCCCCAATACCTGATTGACCACGAGTTGGGAATCGTTATAGCATTGGATGGCTTTCTCCTTGAGCTCTCTTGCCACCCTCAGCCCTGCTAGTAAGGTCTCATATTCTGCTTTGTTGTTGGATGCCTCAAATCAGAATCTCAGAGCTGTATGAAATCGATGTCATTCTGGTGAGATTAAGATGATCCCAGCTCCTGATCCGTTCTCGTTTGACGATCCGTCAACAAAGATTTTCCATAATTCCTGCACCGGCTCCCTCAAGAGCTCTTCTTGAAAACCAGTGCATTCAGCCATAAAATCAACAAGGGCCTAGCTCTTGATTGAGGTCAGTGGCATGTATAATATCTAAAACTGGCTAAGTTTGATGGCCTATTTTAAAAGACGTCCCGACGTCTCAGGTTTTTGCAAAACCTTCCTTAAAGGTTGGTCGGTTAAGATGTTGATTGAGTGGGACTGGAAATATGGCCGGAGCTTTCTGGAAGCCAATATCAGACAAAATGCCAACTTCTCTATCTGTGGGAATTGTGACTCAGCTTTGAGAAGAGAAGTCTCTTGCTTACATAACATACTGGTTTCTGAGCACGATCTTCTTCTCAAACTAACACGGCACTAACTGCATTCTCTGTCACGGCCAAACAAAGGAACAACAATTCTCCAGACATAGGTTTAGATAATTCCAAGGGCTCGACCAGGTGCATTTTTAGGACGTGGAATGCCTGTTCGCATTCCTTGATCCACTCAAATTTCTTGTTTCCTTTGAGAAAGTTATAGAATGGAAAACACTTGTCAGTGGATTTTGAAATGAAGCGATTCAAAGCCGCCACCCTTCCAGTTAGGCTTTGAACTTTTTTACACGACCTGGGTGAAGGAATTTCTAATAATGATCTGATTTTTTTTTCTTTCGGATTTGCCTCTATTCCCCTCGTGTTGACTATGAACCCCAGGAACTTTCCAGATGCCACTCTGAAAGTACATTTCTGAGGATTCAACTTCATGTCATACCTCCTTAATATTCCAAAACATTCTTCTAGATCAGACTCATTGTTATTGGCAGTCTTTGACTTGACAAGCATGTCATCGACATACACCTCCATATTTCTCCCGATCTAGCCAGCGAACATTTTGTTGACCAAGTGTTGGTATGTAGCCTCGACATTCTTCAATTTGAATGACATAACTTTGTAACAATATACGTTATGTTCAATCATGAAACTAGTATGTTCCTGGTCCATAGGATTCATTGAGATCTGGTTATATCTAGAGTACGCATCCATGAAGGACATGAGCTCGTGACCTGTCGTGGCATCTACCAACTGGTCAGTCCTTGGCAGTGGGAACTAGTCCTTGGGACAAGCTTTATTTAGATCGAAGAAGTTGATACAAGTTCTCCACTTCCCATTCGACTTCGGGACCAGCACTAGATTGGCAACCCAGATCAGGAATTTTGCTTCCCGGATAAACCCACATTTTAATAACCGAGCTACTTCTTCCTCAAGGGCTTCAGTTTGTACCGTTCCCAAACATCTCCGTTTTTGGGATTTCGCAGGCACATTCTTGTCCAAATTTAAGGTGTGCATTATTATATTCAAACTTATTTCCACCATATCTTCATGCGGCCAAGCGAAGACGTCGAGGTTTTTCTGTAAGAAATCAACTAGCTCCTTCTTCCTTTTGTCTTCAAGATTCTTTCCAATCTTTATGACTTTTAAAGCTTCATTGGGATTGATGTTTACTTCCTCGAGCTCTTCTATGCTTTGAGATCTGATCTGTCTTCGCCTACCTATGGGTCAATGTCGTCGCGTTGGTTGACCTCACTATCCTCTTTTTGCTGAGGTTCTTTCATCCCATGAGTAACTTCTACTTCCTGGGACTCCTCATCTCCGTCATTTATAACCATCGCTTCCCGCCCGTGTGGCGATTTTCCCTTCATAGAAATGCTATAGCATTCCCTAGCAGCGAGCTGATCGCCTCTAACTGTGATGCCCCTAAGGTAGGGTACGTCTGCCACATACTCATAATTCCAAGGTTTACGAGTATGTTAAGCACTTGACCAAATGAATTAAATAAAATGATACTAAGAAATACAGAAAAAATTAAAACTTTTATATAAACTTATTAATAGAAATTATTACACATATGAATACTTTAAGTTTAATGTAGCAATATGAAAAACCCTAAACCACTATTGTATTTCTACTGAGTCCGTGCTCCACAAGTTGCTCAACATCTAAAGCCACACCTGGAAAAATGTTGGAAAATAACATAATGAGCTAACGCTCAGTAAGTAAATCTCATGCATACACATACACATGAATTTCATGAGTTTGAAGTGCACATATACTAATATGTTGACTTATATACTTATGCATTTCATTTATTGTTCATGCACTTTCAAACTTTACTTTTGTGCTTTTTCTCTTTTTACTTTCACATTGTTATGGGCCCGTGATCTTATGTGCACATTGTTCGATTTAGCCAATGCCTGCAAGGCTTGTTACACATATAATATAAAATCCCATGGGTTCTCCTCTGGCTAGCTATCATCACAGCTGGGCTCATCGTATTACTCATTTCATCGTTGCCATAGCTGCCATACTTATTACACATATAAATGGAGGAGAAAGACAGGAACATGGCAAACATATCTGAATGGTCAACTCTGACCTAGCCCACACTAGTGGGTAGCCACTATAAGTCTTATAGACCTCCGTCTTCTTTACTGAACTTACTTAATTGCTTCCTCGAAATAGTGGCACCCTTTTCAACATCTTAATATCACATTGCTTAAGCCTTGTTGTCATTAAAATATTTAACTTTACATAATACTTTTCAAGGCATTTCAAAACTTTTCTCATATTTTTATGCACGGTCTTATATCACATAATAATGTACCATATAACTGAACATGCCATGCATACAATGTTCATGTTCATGATTCATGTGTGATGACATTTAGTCAAGGCACTATATCACATCTCATACAACTCAAAATATCTTTAGTCATAATATAAGAAGCTTTGGGTTGGTGGTGTTGTTATACCTTAACGTAGAGTTATGGCGCAGGTCTAAGGTTTCTAGCCTAAAAATTTAAAGGCTTCCTATATCATAACATGTAGCAAAATCATGAACATAGAAGGTAGTCCACATATTCATCAACATGAGAACATATACTTGCACATAACTCAGATCAAACTTAACCAATTAAGACAACTTTCACATATCCCAAAATTCATCTATTATATAACATATAATCCATTATGATATACATACCACACATAACTCATATAATCATTCATCACATATTCAGTATATGCATCATCATCCCATACTTAACACAACGGACATACACAATCAACGTAGTCATGCATATCACTTAAGCACAAAATGTGAAATTTACTCACCTTAGGTCCTTAGCTTATTTTAAAACTGCTCACCAAGAGTTAATCAATCCAATCCATACACATCCTATTCAAGGTACATCATTTATTAAATTCTATAAAAATCATAAATATACACTATTGATGGTGTATATTAACAATACCAGAAACCACATAAATTATAATAATAATTATTATCATCATAATGCTAATACTCTTCATGAATCATAATCATCTTTACAAAACACTACTTTAGGCCTTACTCATAATATAATGTATTTTTATGATACATTAATAATAATAATAATAATAATAATAATAATAATAATAATTTTCATCAATAAATAAACTTATTTCAATATTAATAACAAAATACCTCAATAACAATACATATGTGAATGTATATATTCAAATAGTCATTTTATTAAAGAAATCATATTTTTAACATAAAATTGCAAGAATTTATATAATGATAATAATATAAATATAAATATTTATATTATTATTAATTAGTCATAATATCAATGCCAATGATAAAATAAATATACTTTCTCCAAAATTTACTGGTCTTACAAATATCAATAAATGTAAGAAGCTAATATTTGATATTATTTTAATATTGAAATATTAACTAAAATATTAATATACAATAATAATTGTTAAATAATAGGTTTACTATAAATCACATTTTTCATATATATATATATATATATATACATGAAACTAAATTCTTTATTTACTTAAAAAAAAATAACAATAATAATTAAAAATAATTAATCACAATAATTTCCATATTAATAGAAAATCAATTAAATATGTATTTTAAAAATTTATTAATTGTCTATTATTTTCTATAAAATTTGGCAGCACAACAGCTATAAAATGGACAAACCCAAAATCAAAACCTGTATAAAAAAATACATATAATCCCAGACAGCCAGTATAATTATATAAAATATTCAGTAAATCAAGAATATATAAATATATACTATAAATACACATAATAACAATGATTCTAATTAATCACAATATAGGTCGAAGAAATTATACCTCAATGATCGGGTTTCACAACAAGTCAAACAATGATTTTTTGAAACTCAAAACGAACTCCAGAACCTCGAACACAAAGTTTTGACCGTCGATCTACGGTGGATTATGGTGGGCCCACCACCTAAATATGGTAGATGTAGGAACAATTTATTGGGTTTTAAAGCCCACAACACGAGGAACACGATGGTGGTGACAGATCGACAAACAGAGGCCCGAGGTGGCCGAATCGCAAGTTTGAAGTCGCACAGTGGCCGAACTTAAATCGACCGATTGAGGTGTTTGATCGACGAGTGCCATCAAAATTCCTGCATGGTCGATAGTTCGGAGGCCTCTGAATCCAATAGTCCAGCGCAGGGCTATATGTGGCAGCCGGAAAGTGGTCATTTGTCGTCGAACATAGTAGCACACAAAGAGGAAAAAGAGAGAGAAAGAAAAGGAATTTTTTTAGGAGAGAGAGACAGGCTACGGGAAAATAAGGCCTAAACCATTTTTTTTAAATTAAATTTAGAACCCAAAATATTAAAATTCTTTTCAAATAATCCCTTTAGCAAAACTTTCTTAATTTTATAAAAATCCCCAATTAAAATTATATGACATTTGGGTCCAATACTTGACTACTCAAGTTTCTCTCTCTCTTTAATCTCATTAATAACATAAAATCATGTTTTAAACACTATTTTTCCATTACTATTTCTTAAATTTGTAAACTTGTACATTTTATGTATTGAAACTCTGATTTATCACAAAAAAATGTAGTATGAAAACGTTGGGTGTTACACTAACAGTGCATATTCCCACAGCTGAGGGGAATTTCATTGCCAGATGGCAGATAGAGGTTATGGCTTCAAATGCCATCAGCACAGGTTGGCCCAAAATCGCATTGTATGCTGTTGGACAATCGATTACCACGAACTCGAGTAATTTGGAAACAGTTCGTGACTCTTCTCCCAATGTCACCACCAATTTGATCATCTCGATGGCTACTGACCCCTCACCCGAAAACCCGTACAGAGTCATTGAGGTCACCTTCAAATCAGTTACGGATAACCCCATTTTTTCTAGGGTGGACCTGAAAATTAGATTCACAAAACTTTTGTTATCCACTAGTGTTCTTCAGACCCTTCGGTTGGCAAGCTGAACGGTTACCACCAACATATCGATATGTGGGAATTGGACGTGGCTAGCATCCTCTTCTGTGAAAATTATTGGTTGCTTTTCCAATCACTGCTGTTTCGATAACTGTTGCTCTGGGACAAACTCCACCCCATTATGAGACTTCAGTTCGTTAAGGTATCTCTTTTGGGCCCCGCTGCTCGTGCCCGCCAAATGAGGTCCTCCTTCAAATGTGGTTATATCTCCCCCTACTATTGGGGTGGGGTCGACCTGACTTGTTTGAGCTCCGGTTTGGCTTGTCGGAGCTTCCAGAACAGGTAACAGGTTCTGCCCAGCGAGCTAACTTGGATTCACCTAATTTCAGGCGTATTGGGCCAAAGGTCCCGCCTTGATGAGAGTTTCAATCTCATCCTTTAGTTGCCGGCAATCATCGGTGTTATGACCAATGTCGTTGTGGAATCAACAGAATTTTGAGGAATCTCTCTTCGCCCTCTAGTTCTTCAATGGTTCTAGCTTTTTCGATGGAAGACGGCTAGAATTGGCCAGAAAAATGTGCTCACGTGTGTCTGTTAGGTCGGTATACGTTGCGTAGATAAGCTTGAACTTCTCTGCGGACTTGTTTTTTTTGTCCCGCTCTGATCGGGTTCACCATTTCCTTTTCTTTTGTTATTCCCCCCTTGGTTATTTTGGGTAACAGTTTGGGCCATAGCTACAACATCCGTTATCGCTCCAATGGGTTGGTGTAACGACCCACAATTACTATTAAGGCTTAAGGACCTTGATTGGTGTGCCGAGAGGGCATAATTGGTATTTATGTGAATAAATGATTAAATGTATGATTATGTGATATGCATGATCCTATAATTATATGGATATGTGAAATGCATGTTTATGAATATTAAATATGCATGTGGGCCTTGTTTAGCTTGTAAGGGCATATTTGTTGTTTTGGCCCGTTGAGGGCATAAATGTAATTATATGTG
Organism: Humulus lupulus; assembly: GCF_963169125.1. NCBI lineage: Eukaryota > Viridiplantae > Streptophyta > Magnoliopsida > Rosales > Cannabaceae > Humulus > Humulus lupulus. The sequence goes on from NC_084793.1 coordinate 139,304,530, forward strand.
ATAAACTATTGAGACCACATTATTATGTGGATATATTTGCAGCATATGGCTCGAGACGGTCCTAGTGAACAGATAGGCGAAATAGTCACGGCGAGGATTTATACCTGGCTCGGGGAAGCCTGGGGGTATTCTTTGGAATTTAGAGGATATGTTGGAAGTTATTAGACATTTGGGTAAATGATTGGTGATTAATGGGATGACAAGATTTAAGTAATAAGTACTAGGAACACTTGAGGAATTAGTGGGAATTGAGGACAAATGACTATTTTACCCCTAGATTGAGTTAAGGGTCATTATTGTTTGGGAGGGAAAAATGGTCATTTTGTTAGTAAAGGATATAATCAGATTTTTAGTTAGTATATTACAGAAGTTAGTTGAATGTTGAAGTAAGAACAGAAAGTCTCCTTCTCTCTCTCTCTCTCTCTCTCTCTTCCTTGGTGTTTGAATTTTGGGGCTGTTGAAGGAGTTTAAAAGCTTGAAGACTTGAGGGAATTGATGGAAACCTAGCTGGGTGTTGGAGTTGGAAATTTAGAGGGAAGTTCAAGCTGAAACTTGGGGAAGCTTCATGTAATGCCCTGGATAGCCAAGACCGTTACACTGTATGTTTATAAAGGTGCAACACTTGATAATCAAGTCAATTAGTTAGAAACGTGTTACTGAAACCACAGTTGAACTAGGGTTAAAAGATTTTGGTCTCAAAAGTTTCATTTCTTATAATCAAACATTTTTACATGGGATCCCAAAAGTAGTAGCGCTAAAAGACACTTTACAAAATTTCTAGATTAAAGTACAGTTACTAGCCACTCTAAGGGAAAAACAGACAATTAGGCTTTTCTCGTCCTGTACCACTCCTCGACTGTGGCGACTGATTAGCTGGCTATGTACATTCAGCCCCAAAGCCCTCCATCTTAGGAATGGTCCACTTTTCCCTTGCACTTACATGCACCACGTAGCACCCGTGAGCCAAGGCCTAGCAAGAAAACACAATAACATAGCATAATCATCAAGCAAACAACCAGATAACTCATGCAGTATAATCATATACTCAACATTTAAAATATTTACATTAATCAAGTATTTAGCATACCAAGTACATCATTTCATACTAATAATCAATTCACACATGATAACCAGAGTTAATGCCCTTAGGCCGCACCCTCTATTTATCCCACTGACTCCAGCCCGCTTAAACCGAGCTAAGTGAATATTAAGCTGTCCTCAGCTACCAGTGGCCGAGTCGCGCCCTTTGCGAAAATATTATTTACGGCACTCTTACGCCGTTTATCACATGTCCCATGGCATAATACCATCTATGACATCATACAAATATAGGGAGGTCTTAGTCCTAACACAATCACATAACTGGCTGTAGTTTTCTTACCTTTAGATTCCGATAGCTTTGTTCAATTCAATCCTCAAGCACAATCCCGTTCGAGCCCTAGCGTCCACCTAGTCACAGTCACAAGTTAAAACCATACCAAACTTCAAATCCAAAACCTAGCCTCTGGACCAATCCTGAGCCCTCGGGAAGGTCTAATTCCACCAAACGGGGTGGTGGAATCAAACCCCGAGCCCCCAGGCAAAAAACCCTAAGAAATAACCCAAAAATCCCCTTCTGGGAACAGGGTAGCGCTACAGCGCCCTAAAGTGGGCGCTACAGTGCTACAAACAGAGCCAAAAATGCCCCGAGCATCCAAGCCTAGCGCTGTAGCGCCCTAAGGCTAGCACTACAGCGCTAGTCACAGCCAGACAATCCCCATATTTCTCCTCTTCGAACCTCCTCGAGCCAAAACCCTCCAAAATCCTTCCAAACCTCAACCAAACTCCAAAACAAGCCTATCAACATCTATATCTCACCCCATAAGACCCAACCATACAAAACTCAATCACATGCACCCCAAAACAAAGAAATCACCATAGCTGAGTTTGAAGTTCAAAAAGCTCAACAGAAATCACAGAACTTAAAGATAGAATTTCTTACCTTTGGTAGATGAATTCGACCTTAGCCTTCACCTCCTCAAATCCTTAGGCTTAATCCCCTAGAATTCCCACAGAAAATCAGCTTAGAAACCAGTTAAACACCAAAACCCAATAACTGAATATCAACCTCAAAACATTACCTCAAATGGATGAATAACCTCTGCCAATTTCCCCAAGCCAAATCAAGAACCCTAGTGTTGAGTCTTAGCCTAAGCCTTCTCTGAATTTTAGCTCCAAATTTCCAGAAAAATTGGTGAAGAAAAGCCCAAACCGTACACGAGAGTAGTGCCCTGCTTTTCCCTTCTTTCCTTTCTCCTTCTTTTCTTTTCCTTTTTCTTTTCTTTTCTTCAGTCTTCTAATACTTTCTACATAATCCACTAAGGCATAAAGCAGCATGACCCCTATCTCTGATTCTAAACACCAAAAGACCAAACTGCTCTCCCATTTAAAACTAAGCTTTTAAGCCTCCTAAGGGCATTTTAGTCATTACACCCAATTCCCGCTAATTCCTCGAATGTCTCTAATATTTACTGCTTACTTCTCGACACCTAACTAATCACCAATTATATTCCTCAATATCAAAATAGACTCCAATATATTTCCTAAATCCCTAGAAATACCCCAGGCTCGCCCCGAGCCGGGTATAAATCCCCACCGTGACTTTTTTGCTAAACCGCTCACTAGGATCGCCTCGAGTCATAGATTACAAATATATCCACATAATAATGTGGTCTCAACAATTTATCACAGTTATTTACATTTATGCCCTCAACGGGCCAAAATTACGAATATGCCCTTCTAACCTAATCAGGGCCTACATGCATACTAATACACATAGTCATGCTTCACAGATATCCAAATAATCATATAACATGCATTTAATCATTTAAATCACATATAATCCAGTTATGCCCTCCTGACACACTAATCAAGGCCCTTAAGCACTATTAGTAAATTTGGGTCGTTACACTTCAGTTGGGAAACTAAGCTACAAATTAAGGTAAGATTTTAGAGCATCATCTTTAAAGTTTTGGTTGAATTTGGGATGGAAGTATAAGTGTAGATTGGTTCTGTTTTGATTGAGGAATTGAGTAGAAAATTCAGTGGTAATTACTGTGATTATTATGGTTGAATTGAGGGGTTAGTTCTTGTTTAATTGCTGGAAATTATAGGATGAAAATATGTGTTTATGGGTCCAAGTTCTTTAGTTGGTTTAGTGTTGAATTAGGGAAGTTGGTTAAGGAAATTCTGGGCTTAGCTATGGAGTTCTTGGCTGGGAGAAAGAGGAGAAAACATAGAATTTTTTGGGTCGAAGGGGGTGCGCCATGGCCTGGGCAGGGGGCGCTATGGCACGTGTGGCTCTTCTAGCTTGGGTGCTCTTTGATTCGGGGGCGCGCCGCGACTTTCTGAGCCAAGTTGCGACCCATCTGGGAGGTTTGGTCTTGGAAGAATTTAAGTATTGTTAGGGCTCAGGGATTCGATCCTAGGTGCTCGGGAAAATTTCTACTACCCGTTTTAGTAGAAATTGAGGTCTCGGAGGCTAGTATTGTTCCCTAGGTATTTTTTTTCTAATTGGAAGTTGATAGATATCCATGGCCTTTGTGACTAGGTTTATCGTCGAGGCTCAAGGCTAAGGACCGTGCTCGGAACCAGTTCATCTCCTCCACTCGTAATCAAAGGTAAGAAAACTACACCTAGTTATGTGGTTATATTGGGACTAAGAGTTCCCTATACTTGTATGTGAGATCATATGATGGTATTATGCTATGGGGACATGAGATAAACGACCTAAGAGTGTCGGAATTAATATTTTCCATAGGATGCGGCTCAGCCACTGGTAGCTGAGGTTAATTATATAATCACTGAGCTCGGTCTAAGCGAGCCGGAGTCAGTGGGATAAACAGAGGGTGCGGCCTAAGGGCGTCGACCCTGGATATTGTATGATATGTTTACTGTTGTTAATCTGATGATTATCGCATGTATATTATCTGGATGATTGATTATTGGTTTGCAGATTGATATCACTGATTATGTGTACAATGTGGTCTGCTGAGTATCTAATTGATGATTTGTAAATTATTTGGTTTTGGTTATTGATTATGCTCTGTGATATGATTTTCTTGCTGGGCCTCGGCTCACGGGTGTTTCGTGGTGCAAGTAAAGGCAATGGTTTGATGGATCAATAATGAGTTGGAGAGCTCTAGGGGCGAGGTGTACATAGTTAGCTACTCGACCGCCATGGTTAAGGGAGTGTATAGGGACGGAAACCTAAAATGTGTATTTTTCCATTATAGTGGCCTCAATTGTTTATAACTTTTGGAAATTTTGTAAATATGTTCTTTAAACCCTGTTTTTGGGATCCCATGTATTAAACGTTTATTTTAAAGAAAATTATCCGCTTATGACCAAAATATTTTAAACCTAACTTGTGTATGACTTTAGGATCACATTTTCATTTAAATGACTTGTTTAGCAAGTCATGCACTATTTTAAACACACAGTATAATGGTCTTGGTTATCTAGGGCGTTATAGTTGGATAAAGATCTGGCTGGTTCCTGCAACAGAAGCTCGCGCCTCCTCAAGATTTATCTATTCTTGAGCTAGAGCTAAGAATTCATCTACGCTTTTAACTACTTTTGTTTGATGTTCCTGCCATAGGTCACCCCCGACGAGGATTCCTGTCCCCATTTCCATGAGTTTGGAGCTTTCATCAGCATCCCTAGCTCGTGCATCAACATTGGAAAATCTACTCAAATATGCCTTAAGCGTCTCGCCAGGTTGCTGCTTTATGTTGGCCAATGAGTTAACCTCAACTTGAGCTGCCTGTGAAGCTCGGAATGCTTTTTTGAAATCAGAAGAAAACTTCTTCCACGAGCTTATGGAATGCCTCTTGTATTGTATAAACCACTACCTAGCTGGCCCGACCAGAGTTGCAGGGAACAAAATACACCTTAGATCGAGCCCAACATTGTGAGCCATCATCATGGTGTTAAACATTCCGAGGTGATCTGACGGATGTCCATCTCCATTAAATTTTAACAGGTGTGGCATTCTAAAGTCTACCGGATATGTAGCCACCGCAATATTTGGAGTGAAAGGTTCGAGCTCCTCATCTGAGTCGCAATCATCCTTTTCTTTTCTAGACAAAAGTCTCTTTATTTGCTCTTCCATCAAATCCAATCTTTCGAGGGTTTGGTCCCTAGTCCCTAGGTTACCTAGGGGCTGTTTAACAGCTCCCATCCTATCATATGCATTTGATGGGTTATTGTCCATCCAAGCTCGAGCTTGGTTTTGTAGGGCATTCCCGTTATCGAGTACTATGGATGGACCTCCCTCTTGTCGCGTGTAACTAATATCTTCATCCTGAACTAGATACCTTCTTTGTGAGTTCAGACGATCGCGCAAATTGGGTTGAGGGTCATGCCGAGGGCTCTACGCTGAACTCAAATGATTCCTTAGGTTGCTCTCGGACCTGCCACTACGATGGCTTTCGGTTCAGTAACTCCCGTTAGCGAAGCTTACAGCTCACGGCTGGGGCTGAGGACCTGGATTCTAGACACATGTTTGTGGGACGTAAGTATTGGCAGATGGGGGAGGATTTCTCCCACGGTCTCCATGAGCTGGAATATCCTGTCGAGGATGAGGTGGTGTTGGATGTCTTATAGGTGACAAGGGATGCCTTATTGGTGAGGCTATCCTCGTTCCATCAGGACGGACCAAATTAGCCCGCCTCTGTTCTACTCCAATGTCTCTAGTTCTCTGTGCCTAGTTATCCGATTGCAGTGTAGGAGGATTTTTTTGAGCATTTTGTCTTCGTGAGCTTGTCCCAGCCCCTCCTCGTGGATTGTCATGGGCATTCCTGGGGACCCGTGAAGAAGGCACCGGGCTTAGGGTTGCAGTCCTAACCAACCGATTGACATACTGATGACCCATGTGATGGTCGCTAGGTCGAGCATTCTGGTGATCTCACCCTGTAGGTACAAAACTTAGAGTGGCGGTTCTGACTGATCGACTCGGTTTGGATCGATTAACGTCGTTTGCAAGAGGGGGTAATCGATCCAAAACCTCCTTAATCTGCCTGTTTGCCCTAGCGAGATGGCTCCTCAATTGCATGTTCTCCATCTCGACGAAAATTAGATAGCCTGGGTTTGGGTTTGGCGGTAATGATGCTGAGCTCCTAGTGTCGCCTTGACCCGCCAGTTGTTTTCCCGGACGTTGCTGAATCTCAGGGCCACGTTTGTTCAAAATAGTGGTATGATGGGCCTCCTGTCCACCAGGCTGTTCTATCTCATTCTCATGCATTGAACGAGTGAGCACAATGATGGAAATCGACTGGGATTTTGGTGAAGCACTAATTTGCTCTCAATGAAAGCACCAAACTGTTGACATGGTTTTTCGTCAACAACGTATTAAGAAATAATAAGGGCAGATTAGTGCTTGATGGTAAACCGTAATGAAAATAACAAGAATTCACTCAAAAACACACAGAACTTTTACGTGGTTCAGTGGTTAAAATCCACCTAGTCCACGAGTCAATATTATTGTTATTTCTCTCTCTATTTTGGCATAGTTTTGGCATTACAGAATAATGACCCCCTTTTCCTGTTCAATATTCCCAGTATTTATAGGGGAATTCCATGAATAGGTTTGGGTAACTGCGTGAGTCAATCATGTAATTACATAATGTCTATATTTAACACAAATCATTCCCATTTATGTTGAGATATGATTTGATAACAGAATAAATATGTTCCTGCTATCTCGAATATTAAATATGACAGCCTGGTCATGAATAAGTGTATAAACAAATCCCGAATGTTTGGGGATCCTTTAGTATGCGTTATATTTGAATCACCACGAGCTGCATCTCTCTCACGAGCTTGTGCTCTAACAACTATCTTATTCTTAGTTCGTGGTAAAGTAAGGACGCCTAACACTAGGTCTGACCATTATGAATCTCGAGCTATCCACATGGATAACAATTAGATATCCTACTTGGTTATTTTTCCACGTATTTATCTGCCAGCTGTACCCGAGCTGTGTAAATGAACTCGTGCTAAAATTAGGGCACAACAGAATCTTTCTACTAATAAAGAATATTCCTAAACTATTTAATCATCGTCGCTTCTATATATTATATAGATATATAGGTACTTGGTGCAAAATGATCCTTAATGATGTGTAAACATAAGTAAATGTCCATATTTTAAGTTTTATAGAAAAATAGCCCAATCACCTTCTTAATATTACATATTATCAAATATGCACTTTAACAAATTAATTGATATTATTCAATTCTAAATATTTTAATAATATAACATATGTATATTAGTTTTGTTTAATTAGTTTTTATTTTAAAGTTATATTTTTTTTTTCGTTTTTTATGGGTTGTTGGAATATCATTTTCTAACTAGTGTATATGTTTTTTGTGGTATGATATATCAAAATTGTATGGTTAATATTAGGGTTTTTTTTAGCTTAGTCCTCATTTTTTACACTTTGTAACATTTAGGTCCCAAAAGTTGATTTTGTATCACTTAGGTCCCAACCTTTTCAAATCGTATCATTTAGGTCTTTAAATGATATTTTTTTTTAATTTTATCTTTTAAAATACATAAAACAAAATACAAAATAAATGGTGAATCATTCTTAAAATATCTAGGCACTTAATTTATGAAAATAACAAACACGATATAAGAAAAAAAAATTAATGGTATTTTTAAAAATATTTAATATTTTTATAAATTAAATTAATGTTTAATTAAAAAAATATTCTTACCTACATTGTTGTTTTATAATTAATATTAATAACTGTATTACCTCGATTATCTTGATACTATCAATTTTTATTATGTTTATGCTTGTTTATCTCATACATTTTTTTTTAAATAATGCAACTTAATAGTGTATATAAAGTTATTTATGTGTGTGTATATATATACATATATATATATGAATAGTTATAAGTTGCATTATAGAAAAAATTTACAAAATAAAAATAAATATATACATGATAAATATTGATAATTTCGTTATAGTTCAGTTATTAATATTAAAAAATATATAGGTAAGACTTTTTTTTAATGAAAAATTAATTTATAAAACTATTAAATATTTTTTTAAACATCATGATTTTTTTTCCATATCATGTTTGATATTGTCATAAATGAAGTGATCCAATTTTTTTTTAAGAATGATTCTCTATTTTTTATATATTTTGAAAGAAAAAATAAATGAAAATAATATTTAGGGACCTAAATTATACGATTTAAAAAGGTTGGGGACCTAACTCATACAAAATGAACTTTTGGGACCTAAGTGTTACAAACTGTAAAGAATAAGGATTGTAGCTGAAAAAAACCCTTAACATTATATAAATATTACATGTTTTTTTTTAATTATTGTTAACACGGTATATTCATTGTTTATATTATAGTATATCAAATTTCGTTATTGATATTTCATATTAATTGATTTTTTTTTTTAAATTACAGTATATAAGTTTACTCGTACGGTATATTAATTTGATATATTATGGTATAACAAATATATATACCATATATACCAGAGTATTTTATAAACCATAAGGCAAAAAATCAATATACCATGATAATAAAATTATATACTACACAAAAAATATAACAAAAATAAAATTGATATATTATTACTCAAAAAGTGTATATACAATGGCAACAAATTATATACCATCATTAAAATGAATATATCATACTAACAAAATTATATTTCACAATTATACTTAACTAGATAAAATCTAAATATCTTCTAAAAAATGATATATCATATATACTACAAGAAAAACATATATATTGAGTTGGAAAATAATATGTAAAACACTTAATAAATTAAGAAATAAGATTATTACTTAAAAAATATATAAATCATGCTAACAAAATTATATACCACCATTAAAATGTATATACAATGCTAACAAAAATATATTAATATATACCACCATTATATATAGCATGATATAAACTAAATATCATCTAAAAAAATGATATACCATATCACAAAAAACATGTATATTGAGTTGGAAAATAATATACCAACAACACTTAAAATATTATTACTAAAAAAAATGTATATATCATGATAACCATATTATATACTACCATTAAAATGTATATACCATGCTAACAAAATTATATACCGCTATGACGTCATACAACAATATAGAGTTTAAATATCATTTGAAAAAAATAATATACCATACCAACAAATATATATACCGAGTTCAAAAAAAATATACCAACAACACTTACAAAATAATTACTCAAAAATGTATATATTATGCTAACAAAATTATATACCACCATACTACTACAAAAAATGTCATTTGCGTCACTTTCCAACTCCCACAAATGATTTTTTGCGTCAGTTTTAAAAGTGTCACTGAATCAAGTGACTCAAAGCTCTCTAGCATTTGCGTTAGTTGGACACTGTCACAAATAGAGCATTTATGACGGTTGGTAACTGACGCAAACACTAGCATTTGTGACAGTTATGCACTGTCTCAATTGTTTTGTTTGTGGAAGTGCCCAACTGACAGAGACCCCCTTAATTTAAAAAAAATGAAAATCAAATCTCAAAACCCAGATATGTCCGAGCCACCACCACAACTATTTGCCACCGCCTAAGTTATCCGAAGAACCGCTACCACCACCAAGAACCTCCTGCAAAATGAAACCCAACCAAAGGTAAGAAAAAAAAAGAAAAGAAAAAATATTAACATGATTATAAACAAAATAAAATAAATAACTTAGAAACAAAATGTTAATATGATTAGACCCTAACCCCCATAACCCCGTTATCTCAAAACACACAAATAAGGAGAGAGATTAAGAGAGACGACGTATGCCTGTTGTAAGTCCCGAGCCTCATCGTCATTGCCAAGACCACCGAACTTCGTTGTCACGTCGTTCGCCTGGTTTCAAAAACCCCACCATGAGTGAGAGAGAGAGAGGCCATGAGAGAAAGAGAGAAGAAGGGTGGGAAAATGAGAGAGAAGATAGAGGCTGAGATAAAGAGAAATGAGAAGAGGCAGTTGAGATTAGGTTAGAAATGACAAAATCGGGTTAAAAATGAAATGGGCTTCGACCGATATTTTTTTAATATAAATGCATTTGTGTCAGTGGGGCACTGACGCAAATGACAAGGTTTGTGATAGTGCCCCGCTGACGAAAATGCTCCCCTTAACAACATCTCCGAGCCACTGACGCAAACGATTTCCAATAACGGCGAAAGTGTTACAACTGATGCAAATACCCTTTCATTTGTGATAGTGTCCAACCGCCATAAATGCTAAATCTCGGTCAACCGCGTCAGTCAACTGCGTTGACTGACACAAAATATGTATTTTGGTGTAGTCATTAACATATATATACCATGATATAAATTTACATAACATGATAGAAACTAAATATTATTCACACAAAAAATGATATACCATATCACAAAAAACATATACACCAGTTGGAAAATAATATACTAACAACCCATAAAAAATGAAAAAAATCAATATAACTTGAAAATAAAAACTAATTGAACAACACTAATATACATATACCATGATATTAAAGTCATATGATTCTAAATAAAAAAAAAAGATAGAAAATACTAAATTGGAAAAACGAAAATATAATAAAATTAAAATTTTAAAAAATGCTATTTTTTCCAACTTAAAAATAAGGGACATTTATTAATTATCATCCTTAAAAAAAGAGGTCATTTGTTATGAGTATTACTTTAATGAGATGCAAATGAGAGACTTATATAACAATGACAATTTAGGTAACTAACAATGTAAAATGGTCTATACATTATCACGCCCCTTGATTTTTTCAGGCCGTTAAAAATTCCCACCGAACTATTCACAATATTGTAAAGTATGACTTTCGTCCAATTTTGTCCAATGTGACTAACGACATGCTGACGTGACTCTTTACTTGCTAATGTGTCTTGACCACGTCAGCGCCACATGTGTAATTAAAAAATATTAAAAAACTCTTTTTTCTATAAAAAATGAATAAATTTAAAATAAATCATTAAACTAAAAATAATTTAAATTAAATCAAATCTTACAAAATTAATAATTTTTTTATAAATTATGATTTATTTTAAATTTATTAATTTTAATTAAAAAAGATATTTTTAATATTTTTAAATTAATTCTTTTAAAAAAATACATATGTGGTGCTTCTTGATGCTATTGTTTTGAGCCATTTACTATAATTTCTCTCATTTATTTATACAAGAGGAAGAGCAATCTAATTAAGTGATTTGTTATGTTCTAACAATGCAAACTTGTTGTTAGCTAGTTCAAACTAAGTTAGCTAGTTCAAATTTTACTTTTTGTTCCTTTTCTTTTATTCCATGATGGAGTAATATGCTTGCCCTGTCTCTTGTCACTTGGGCGCATAACTCCAATGAATCGGGTGACCTCTCTGTAGGCTCCAACCCTTTTGACTTAATTTGTAACTGACCTTCACTGGTCTCTTCTTTTATTAATGTTAAAAGCAGTATCGTTTCAACCAAAAAAAAAAAAAAATAATGCAAAAGCTTAGGTTATGTTTGGTAAAATTTTTGTTTTTAAATTTTTTAAACACAAAAATAGAAATATAATTTTTTTTTGTTTCTTTATTTTTTAAAAATAAAAATATGTTTGGTAACGATTTTATTTTATTATTTAAAAAAAAATAAAATAAATGCTTTTGATAATTTTTATTTTTATTTTTTGTTTAAAAATATAAGGTGCTGATTTGAAGAAGAGAAGAAAAAAAAATAAAAAGTCAAAAGCGGTTTAAAATAATTTTGAAAGTAAAAGAAAATTATTTTCAAAATTTAATAAATTTTAATTAAAATTTAAAAAAATAATAAATAAAAATAGTGTTACCAAACACATTTTATGTTTAATTGTCAAATTTTTAATTAATTAAATAAAAAATTATTTTTTAAGTATTACTAAACAACACCCTAATAAATATTTCCTTGATGCTTTTAGCATGAAGAATATACCATTGCTATATGCCAAGTTTATTTTATGTATATATATATAATATAAATAATTTAATTTTGATGCTTTATTTATCAAGTCGAATATTGAATTCAATAATGATGGTGTGTTTCTTTGCTACTGCCCATCAATGTTATCAATGGATCAATAGATGTGAGATATTTTGTGATTTATTTATTTTCCAACTCTAATTGAATGATGTCCCTACAATAGTAATAATGCACTATCAATGATATCCATACAATAGTAATAATGCACTTTCTCCAATTTTTTCTTTTCTTTTCTTCGTCTTTGGCCTTTTGCAATCACTCGTGTCCACTGACTAGAAACTTCTGTTTGTTTGGTATTTATTAAAGTATTTATTTTTAGAGAGAGATTCTGTGATTTCTTTTTTTTCTGTTGTAATTATCACATTAAAATGATTGATTTTGTAAACTTTTTTTTAAAAAAAATTAGTATATTTTTAAAATATCATACAAAACCCAAAGAATATTGAAAGTATATAACCTCAGTAATTTGTAATTTTTTTCTTTAATGAACTAGTAACATTTTCATACTGCCCACAATATATTCGCTAGAAAGAATTATATTAATACATCTGTTAAAAAAAAATTAAATTTTATAAGATTTTTTTACATTTTATTTAATAATGATTGAATAATAAAATTGTATCAAATTTCAATTCTAATACTTTTTTGTAATTTTTCTCTTAATTATATAAAGAACTCTATAATTAAAATATTATTTTGTTCATTCTCTATAATCTTATGTGTTTAGTGCAAAAATAAACCATAATACAACAAAAATAAATAATATAAATTAATATTATATATTTTTTTATTATCTTGAACAAAACCAAAATTTCAATATTTGTTTTTAACTTCTATATAGATTATTTACCTTGAGACGTAATTATATATATATAAATATATATGAGACAATTATGACATTAAGTAAATTATTGGAACGCTATAAACTCTAGGGACAGTTACAATGTGCATTTTAAATAGTGCTAAACTCGTAAAACGAGTCATTTGACTATAATCGTGTAACTAAGTATGATTAGCGGTTTAGGGTTAAATTTTTTTGTTTAAATATAACCTTTTACTAAAACGTTTAACGTATATATTAGAATCCCAAAAATATAATTTAAATGTTAATTACAAGAAAATATTTACAACCAGCCGACTTAAGCGACAAAATAGAGTTTAACCCTAGTTCCTCTTTCAACCCTCGGCCGTGGCGGTCGAGCAGCCGCATATGTACACATCGTCACCTAAGCTCTCCAACTCACGGATGATCCATCTTTCTTTTTCCTTTACTTGCACCACATAGCACCTGTGAGCCGAAGCTCAGCAAGAAAACTCAATATGCTCATGAACAGTAATAACATGTTACTAAATCATAATGTGCATGCCTAGCAATAATAGCCCTATTCATGCATGCAAATAGGTTCAGATAATGATGGAGGATCCTGTCCTCCTGAATGGATGACTATCAAGTCAATCCTAATCAGATGAGTGATTTAACACGTTGTGGTTCTGTTAACCATGCTGGGGCTTATAGCCATAATCAGATGAGTGATTTAACACTTTGAGGTAATTGATAACCATGCTGGGGCTTATAGCCCTAATCACATGAGTGATTTAACACTATGAGATTCTGTTAACCATGATGGGGCTTATAGCCCTAATCAGATTAGTGATTTAACACATTGAGGTTCTGATAACCATGCAGGGGCTTATAGCCCTAATCAGATGAGTGATTTAACACTTGAGGTTTTGATAACCATGCTGGGGCGTATAGCCCTAATCAGATGAGTGATTTAACACTTGAGGTTTTGATAACCATGCTGGGGCTTGAAGCCCATAGCCATGTGACGATGCAATCACCTAGGCCTTCTGGCCATGGCTCTAAGTGACTGGCCATAGGCTAGACAAGCGTTTTTAGTTTTCATCGAACTTGAGGTCGGTCCGCATTAATGCTCATGATGAGTCATTCAATGTTGATGTCGATTAGATCTAATCTTTTCGGCTTGCGTTAAACACGCTAAGACCGTTCTTGACTCTTAAGCCAATACCATACGATCAATACTCAGTACTACTGCCGAACTTGACTAGTGAGTCACAGCTTCATAGTTAATACCGACACCATTGTCGATTTCTGACTCATGGGTCAGTGCCATGCACAAGTAGGCAATGCAACCAGACATATATCATATGTCAAATATCCAAATGTAGGGAATTCAACATGCTTAATTAACAATTGCTAGCATAATTACGATCATGCACAAACACAAAGACTCATGCTCTGATCAATCTCATATTCAACATTCATGGCATGCTCTAATCACATGTTTCTCATGCATCACATACTGGGTGCAGTTTTCTTGCCTCTGGTTCGAGCGAGAAATAACAATTGAACGATCCTTGAGAACGATCGATCCTTTAATCCCTTAGCAGTCACCTAGTCATAACCAAATATAACCTCCATTAATGAAAATCAACAATGAAAGGTTCTTGACCTAAACCTCTCTCTCGAGACCGCGAATTGTACCCAAACAGTGAGTAGATTCGATCCTGAGCCTTAGGAGTTGAAACCCCGAGCCAAAAACCCTCAAAAGTGCCTAAAACAGGAATCTAGAAAAGCAGGGTAGCGCTGTAGTGCTACCCCCTAGCGCCCCAACGCCCTTGGCAGAGCAAAATGCCCCTGGCTAGCGTTGTAGCGCTACAACCAGGGTTTTCAACCCTGGTTTTCCCATCCTTCGACACCACCATTTCCAACCTGAAAAGCCAGCTTCCAAACCTCATTTAGACTCCCAAATGAACCCAAAACCCATCTACACATGTCCTAGGCATCATAACCTACCCAAACTTTGCCAAAAACCCCATTGAATTCTCAACTTTCTAACCAAAAACCCAACTGAAACTCAATAAGAAAACAGAGCAAGAAACCAGAGATTCTATTGTTAAAAGCTTACCTTAAGCTCAGAATTACACCCTCTTCAATGGTAGAACATAACCCAAAACCCTCAAGGCTTGGTTCCCTAGCTTGGTTCCTCAAAAGGAGCTTCAAAATTGAAAGAGAAATGAAGGAAAATGATGAACGGGAGAAGGTGAAGAACTATGCTCTATTTTGGTTCAGCCTTCCATAGCCTTCTCAAAGGTTCAAATATATCCTTAGTTGAAAAGACTAAAATGCCCTCAAGCCTAATTAAAACCCTTAACAGCCACCAAGGGAAAAATCATCCTTTCCCGCCTATCTCGTTAATCATAATTAACACCCTCCAATTCCTATTATTCTCAATATACTCAAATACTAATAAATCATATCCCATTACCCTTTAATTCCCGGTAATGTTCTAATCCTCAAATTATCCCGAGACTCACCCCGAGCCTCGAAATTAACCCCGTTAGGACCAGACTGACAACTTGCATTCAAAGATCGTCTCATGCCGAATGACTCGATCAAATCCACATATAATGTGGTATTATTCATTGTAACACCCTACTACCTTATAGCCGTTACTAAGTGAGTTTATAAAGTACAATTAACTCGCTAAACGTGGTTTTTAGAACAAAAGTGTGATTAAACAGGAAGTCAAGGCTGTAATCTTTGAAAGTACCCAATTTCATTAAAATTCAAGAGTTTAACATTCGGAATCCCAAAACGAGGTTTGTAAAATATCTACAATAAAAAATAGGTTTACAGATGACTAATTATCAAAACATGGTTTAGTACAGCCATTTCTCAAAATGCCCCCAACCAAAGCAGTCGGGCAGGCCAAACATGTACGCGTCGCCCCCACGCTCTCCGTACTCATGGCTGGTTGACTATCTCTTTGCCCTTACCTGCAACACAGAGCACCCGTGAGCCAAAGCCCAGCAAGAAAACTCATACAGTACATAACATATGCATATCATTCAATCATTATAGCAGATAACCCATATCTAATCAAACAGTCCATAAGATTTAAACACATATACGACCATGCCGTCCCAGAAACGTTACCAAAGCCTAGGATCTCGGTCTACACCGTAAGGATATCCCATGTATCCAATGGGGTCTCACCCTAACCATAAGCATCCCATGTGCTAAGTGGTATTCCCGGCCCCACTGCCGTTCTCGGCCCTTCGCCGTTCCCGGCTCCTTTGCCGTTCATTATGCTATAACAACATATAGCATTCGCAAACAACAATTAAGCATATAATAACTCATTTAAAGCTACATCCTTGCAATAATACAATCTAGGGCCACGCCCTGCAACAACACTATGGACGCAAGCCCTGCTCTACGGGTGCTACAGTTTTCTTACCTGTATCCCGAGCTTTCCGATGCACCAAGGTCACAAGCACGGTCCTCTATCACGAGCCTCTCCAAAATCCTAGTCACAACACATATAAAACACCTTTAATACTAACCAATCCCAAAACCACTTCCCGGGACCAATCCCGTACTCTCGGGACCTCTAATTCCCTAAAACAATGCATTAGAACCATCCCCCGAGTCCCCGGGCAAAAGCCCTAAAAAAAACAATATTTGGCTGTAAAAAATGGCCTAGGGCCGCGACACTCCCATCAAGGGCCGCGGCGCCCAGAAGCCTCCCCTGATCCTGATGCAAGCCTGCGCCGCGACACCAAAGAACAGGGCCGCGACGCCCCTACGCGAACCCAGATTTCTGGGTTTTCTCCTGCATTTTTCCCGAGCCAAAACAACTCCAATTCAACCCAAACAAGTACCTAAGCCCCAAAATCAATTTAAAACCCCAAATGAACCCCTTAACAACCTATAAACATCAAAAACAAACTCAATTACACAATCACACTCAAAATCCATTCTTGAGTTTCAAATTCCTAAAATTTAAACCATGGCTTCCAAGACTTAAACCAGAGCTTGAAAATTATAAATCATGCCTCTAAAACCTTAAACCACATCAGATACGAAATTTA
Source organism: Humulus lupulus (assembly GCF_963169125.1). Lineage (NCBI taxonomy): Eukaryota > Viridiplantae > Streptophyta > Magnoliopsida > Rosales > Cannabaceae > Humulus > Humulus lupulus. Next base: position 139,321,493 of record NC_084793.1, read on the forward strand.
AACATGTTAGAACTCTTACCTCAATCAAGAATCTGGCTTGAGCTCTTCTCAATTTCAGCCTCCAACCTCTTTCCTCTTGATTAACCTAACTGAGTTTCCAAGTAAAACAAGCCATATCTCCTTTAAATTCCCACACTCAATCTCTGAAACTTCAGACTTAAATTCAACAAAAACAGAGCACAATTCTTACCTTTGAACAATCCTAGCTTAAATCTGGTTTTGGTTGCCTCAAACTCCTTTGAATTTCCTCCTAGGTTCCAAGTTCCAGCCCTCCTTCTTGCTTCCCTTTCTTTCTAGCCTTTTCCTCCAATTTTCAGCATAAACCAATATGTGACCAAGTGTTATACGTGAACCATCTTTCCCTTCAGCTCAAACTTATCTATCCTTAGCCAATAGTCCATTTTACCCTCTCTCAAAATCCTTTCCTAACTAAACCTCAAGGGCACCTTTGTCCTTTCACCTATATTACAATTCTACCATTTTCCCATCTAAACTTGTTACTCTCAGCAGTTACTAATGGTTACACAGGTTACCCAATCACCAATAACCATTAACCACAAATTCTCAACTCAAGTCACGAAATTCGCCAAAGTACCCCTAGGCTCCTCCTGAGCCGGGTATAAAATCCCGTTGTGACTTTTGAGTTAACTAGCTGTCTAGGACCGTCTCGGCATGTGCATCACATTAATATCACCACACTCACGTGGTGCAAATCACATAATACAATTATCACATTTATGCCCTCAGCGGGCTAAAATTACCAATTTACCCCTATCATGCAAACGGGGTCCACATGCATATTTATACCACCTAAACATGCATTCTAATCACATACTCATTTAAATTCATATATTATCATGTTAATTCACTTATTTACCTCCAGGCATGCTAATCAAGGTCCTAAACCTTCTTAGTAACTTAGGGTGTTATAATTATCCCCTCCTTACAATAATTTCGTCCTCGAAATTACCTGAACAACTCAAGATGCCGCTTCCACATATCACACTCAAGCTCCCACATCGCCTCTTCAACCTTGCTGTTCCTCCATAGCACTTTAACCAAGGCGATGGTCTTGCGGAGCAAGACTTTGTCCTTCCTATCGAGGATCTGAACAGGCTTCTCCTCGTATGATAAATCCTGATCTAACTCCAATTTCTCATAGCTCAACACATGAGTAGTATCTGATACATATTTCCGAAGCATGGACACATGAAACACGTCATGAACCCCTGATAGAGCTGGAGGCATTGCTAACCTGTAAGCCACCTCTCCAACTCGTTCCAGAACCTCGAAGGGGCCAACAAACCTGGGACTCAGTTTGCCCCGAACACCGAATCGTTTCACTCCTCTCAGGGGTGAAACTGTGAGGAACACATGATCGCCGACCTGAAACTCCACATTCCTGCGTCTCAAATCTGAGTAACTCTTCTGACGACTCTGGGAGGCGAGCATACGAGCTCTAATCTTCTCAATTGCCTCATTGGTCCTCTGAACCATCTCAGGACCTAAATATCTTCTCTCACCGGTCTCATCCCAATGTATCGGTGACCTGCACTTCCTGCCATACAACATCTCATATCGAGCTACTCCGATAGTCGCTTGATAGCTATTGTTGTACGAGAACTCAATCAATGGGAGATATTTACTCCAAGATCCCGCAAAGTCTAACACATAGGCTTGTAGCATATCCTCCAATATCTGAATTGTCCTCTCAGACTGTCCATCTGTCTGAGGATGATAAGCGGTACTGGACCGTAGCTGTGTGCCCATTGCCTTCTGTAGGCTCTCCCGGAACTTGGAGGTGAAGGTGGGGTCTCTGTCGGATACTATCGACCTCGGAGGCCCATGAAGTCGAACAATTTCCTTCACATAAAGCTCAGCATATTGCTCCACAGTATAAGTTGTTCTCACAGGTAAAAAGTGGGCGGACTTAGTATACCTATCCACAATCACCCACACGGAGTCATGCTGGCCCACAGTCTTTGGTAACCCAACCACAAAGTCCATGGTAATATCCTCCCATTTCCACTCGGGAATCCCTAAAGGCTGCAACAACCCCGCTGGCCTCTGATGTTTAGCCTCGATCTGTTGACAAGTTAGGCACCTTGCCACATAGTCTACCACATCCCTCTTCATGCCTGACCACCAGTATAAAACTTTCAAGTCTTGGTACATTTTCGTAGTACCTGGGTGTAAAGAGTAGGGAGTGGTGTGAGATTCATCTAGAATCTCTCGTCGAATATCTGGATCAATCGGAACACAAATCCGTCCTTTGTACTTCAATAAACCTATCTCCGAGATAGTGAAGTCCTTGGTTGTTCCAGCTAGGACACTCTCCCTATGTTCAACTAACTGGGGATCCTTTCCCTGTGCTTCCTTAATCCTTTCGAGGAGCGTGGACTGGAGAGTTATGTTGGCTAACCTACCAACCACTAACTCTATACCTGCTCTGGCCATCTCTTCAGCTAGTCTGTCTGATACCTGCCTCAAACTAAACAACTGTCCTGGGCCCTTCCGGCTCAATGCATCAGCCACCACATTAGCCTTCCCAGGATGATATAGGATGTCACAATCGTAATCCTTTACCAATTCTAGCCACCGTCTTTGGCACATATTCAAGTCTTTCTGAGTAAAGAAATACTTTAAACTCTTGTGGTCAGTATATATCTCGCACTTTTAACCATACAGATAATGCCTCCAAACCTTAAGTGAGAATACCACTGCAGCTAATTCCAGATCATGCGTGGGATATCTCTGGTCGTACTCCTTTAATTGCCTTGATGCATAAGCTATTACTTTCCCAGCTTGCATCAACACACATCCCAAACCTTGTCTAGAAGCGTCGCAATAAACCACAAACTTTTCATTGTCCGTCGGCAGGCTCAACACTGGTGCAGTAATCAATCGCCGCTTCAATTCCTTGAAGTTGTTCTCACACCAATCTGTCCACACGTACTTGGTCTTCTTTCTTGTCAACTCTGTCAGTGGAGTAGCAATTCTGGAGAACCCCTCTACAAATCGCCGGTAGTACCCTGCCAACCCAAGAAAACTTCTGACCTCAGGAACACTGCTCGGTTTAGGCCAATCTCTCACTGCCTCTATCTTACTTGGGTCAACTAGTATCCCTTCCTTACTAACGATATGGCCCATAAATGTAACTTGCGGTAACCAGAACTCGCACTTGCTAAACTTAGCATACAACTTATGCTCCCTCAACCGCTGCAATACCAGGCACAGATGATGCTCATGCTCTGTCTCTGACCGAGAGTATACTAGTATATAATCGATAAATACAATCACAAACTTATCCAGATAGTCCTTGAAAATTCTATTCATAATATCCATGAAAGCTGCTGGGGCGTTAGTTAATCCAAAGGACATGACCAGAAATTCGTAATGCCCGTACCTTGTCCGGAAAGATGTCTTTGGTATATCCTCCTCTTTAATTCTCAACTGATGATAGCCTGACCGAAGATCGATCTTTGAAAACACCGTACTCCCCTGTAGCTGATCAAATAAATCATCAATCCTAGGCAGTGGATACTTATTCTTAATGGTCAGTATATTCAACTCTCTGTAATCAATACGCATCCTAAGCGACCCATCTTTCTTCTTAACAAATAGCACTGGAGCACCCCACGGCGAGAAACTCCGTCTGATAAACCCCAAATCCAACAATTCCTGCAACTGGATCTTTAGTTCTTTTAACCCTGCCGGAGCCATTCTATAGGGTGCCCTGGAAACTGGCTCCACCCCCGGTGCCAACTCTATAACGAACTCAATCTCTCGCTGTGGTGGCAACCCCGGCAGGTCCGCTGGAAATAAGTCTGGAAACTCACATACCAACCTGGTTTCATTCGATCCCACTGTCACCACCTTAGAGGCATCTACAACACTCGCTAGGAATCCTATGCAACCTTCCTGCAACAGGTCTCTAGCCTTCAGTGCTGTGATCATAGGCACTCGCGGTCCATTCACAGTCCCCAAAAACACAAAAGGTACCTCGCCTTCTGCTTCAAAAGTAACCATTCACCGCTTACAATCAATCGTTGTTCCATAACTTGTTAACACATCCACCCTAATATCATATTGAAGTCATGCATGTCCAGTTCAACCAAATCAACGAACAATTCTCTACCATCTATCTCTACTGATAATGCTCTAACCCATCTCCTAGAGACTACCAGTTCTCCTGTTGGCAACAAAGTCTGAAAATTCCTAGCATACACAATACTAGGTCTACAAAGCTGGTCTATCACCTTAGCAGATATAAATGAGTGGGTAGCCCCAAAATCAATCAATGCAGTATACAAAGAATCAGCGCTAGAGATTTGACCTGTCACAACTGAGGGACTAGCCTTCGCCTCAGTCTGAGTCAAAGCGAATACTCTGGTGGGAGCGAGACTGTCTCCCTGCTTTGGCTCTTCTTTCTTAACTTGCAGGCAGTCTTTCTTCAGATGGTTGGCACTCCCACAGATAAAACATGCCCTAATCCAGCACTAACCCTGATGTCGTCGTCTGCACCGAGGACACACTGGAAAACTCCTCCAGCTGTCACCACTGCCCTGACGGCCACCAACAGAACCCTGCACCCTCCTATCAGAACTAGGAGGAGTAAATGAATCTGGAACCCTTCTTTTCTGCTCACTGGGGCCACTGCCCCGACTAGATCCAACAAAAGGAGGCACTGCCCTCCTGGCATCGCGCCTAACAACGCTGTCCTTCCATATCTGATCCTCAGCCCTCTCTGCAGTAAGGGCCTTTTCCACCGCTTGAGCATAAGTAGTAGTCTCTGGAATCAACGTAATATTCACATCACGGGCGATCATCACATTCAACCCCCGTATGAATCTATCCCTCCTGGACGCATCCGTCGGCACTAAGTCTGGCACAAACTTCGCCAATCTGTCGAATCTCAGGGCATACTCAGTAACTGACAACCTGTTCTGATTTAGGTTGATAAACTCATCAACCTTCGCAGCTCGAACTGCTATGCTGTAATATTTCTCATTAAAGATACCCTTAAATTCCTCCCATGTCATAAATGTAACGTTCCTCCGCTGACTCACTACATCCCACCAGATGCGGGCATCCTCCCTAAGCATGTAGCTAGCATAAGCTACCCTTTCATTTCCTTCATCCCTCATGAAGTCTAAGATCAAGGAAATCATATTCATCCATTTCTCGGCCCGCAGTGGGTCTGACCCACCCTCAAAGGTAGGAGGTTGTTGCTTCCTGAATCTTTCGTACAAGGGTTCCCACCTGTTCTCAGTCACAGGCTGAACCGACACTGGCACTACATTCTGCTGTATCGGTAACCCCGTGACCTGTGAAGGGGCTTGTTGCCTCATCTGACGAAGTTCTTCCTCTGTTCTCTGTAATCTAGCATCCATTTCGGCCAATATCTGATGCCAGTTCTGTGGGGCAGGTGGAGGGTCCTGACCCTGATTGTCATCCTTGGCCCGACTGCCGCGGAGTCTAGATGATTGCCGAGGCATTACAACTATATGCCTGCAATCAGTGACACCGCTCATCGGGCATGATAACAAGATCCAATTCCACCTCTCAATCTCAACAACAAACCAAGATCAACAATCCAAATAACATACATATAGCATATAGCACACAACGGGCATTGCCCTAACATCATGCATATGTTATTTCATTCATCATGCTCTTTATGAACTAAGCAGGCAAACAAGGCATTCAAACACATATTCAAGTATATTAATCAACCATACCAATCAACCCTGAGTCGAGCTTTTCAATGGCAACGTGCGTACATGTTCGGTCAATCTCCAGAACCAATAAACCTTGGCTCACTCTGATACCAAGTTGTAACGCCCTACTACCTTAGAGCCGTTACTAAGTGAGTTTATAAAGTGCAATTAACTCGCTAAATGAGGTTTTTAGAACAAAAGTGTGATTAAACAGGAAGTCAAGGCTGTAATCTTTGAAAGTACCCAATTTCATTAAAATTCAAGAGTTTAACATTCGGAATCCCAAACGTTACCAAAGCCTGGGATCTCGGTCTACACCGTAAGGATATCCCATGTATCCAATGGGGTCTCACCCTAACCACAAGCATCCCATGTGCTAAGTGGTATTCCCGGCCCCACTGCCGTTCTCGGCCCTTCCCCGTTCCCGGCTCCTTTGCCGTTCATTCTGCTATAACCACATATAGCATTCGCAAACAAAAATTAAGCACATAATAACTCATTTAAAGCTACATCCTTGCAATAATACAATCTAGGGCCACGCCCTGCAACAACACTATGGACCCAAGCCCTGATCTACGGGTGCTATAGTTTTCTTACCTGTATCCCGAGTTTTCCGATGCACCAAGGTCACAAGCACGGTCCTCTATCATGAGGCTCTCCAAAATCCTAGTCACAACACATATAAAACACCTTTTATTGACGCGGTTCTTCGCCAACAGGTAATTAAGAAAAGAAGAGAAAGGGATTAGCGCTTAGATTGAACCGAAATAGATGAGTGATCTTAGAAATGAAATGGTGACTCAAAACACCTTTTTTAAGTGGTTCAAAGGTTAAAATCCTTCTACTCCACTAGTCAGTATTATTGCTATATACTGGGTATTTGATTACAGGGTATTTCTTGCAATAGAAAATCCAACCCCTATTAACTCCCAAGGTCTCCATATTTATAGGAGAGGGCACCTGGGAGTTGGTAAGAAGGTCATCCCGTGACCTTCTTACCTATCATGTCAACTCTGTGACATTCATGATTAATTCCTAAACCTGACACATTAGTGTGGTCAAATCAATAGGCAAGGGGATAATGGGCCGCACGGCCCAACCTAGTTGTGGGTGTCTGAATACGCACGTTCCTGCTGCGTGTCCAAGAAGTTAGGGGTATATCAGACACGTGATGTCTGATTGACTTTGTAAAAGGTCACAGCCTCCAACTCTAGCTCGCACCACGAGCTGGATGCTTCCCTCGACCTGCGGCCTTCAGAGTCCTTAAGCAATCTTGGCGAACCCTTGGGTTACCTCAAGCTAAGGAGGTAGGATCCTATGCCGGCAGCTCTGGTCTTGGGGATGTCCATGTGGTAGTCATGATTAGGCCGTAGCTCAGCTCGTTAATCAGGTCGTGGGAAAACCAGGGAGTACATCTGCCCCCCAAGCCTGTGCTCGTGGCACACGACGTCGTGTAGGGCCACAGTGGGGGCTTTTAGGCTTCCCCATGAACTCTTCATATTCCACATTCTACGCAGGCGCCAAATACGTGGAACATCGTGGTTGGTGACAGTACGTCTTCTGAGAACCGCATTAAATGGCCTAGCCTATGCCCTGCCGTCGTTTCAACTTTCGAGTGGAGGGCCTTGGATCCCACATTAGGGCAATCCAACAGCCCTATTCACGTGACCCTTCACTCATATAAAAAGGGGTGGCCGCCTTACGCATGGGCCACCCGTTCATTTTAATTTTCCAAAATTTTCTCTTCTTCTTGCTCTCAAAAATCCCCCCTTTTCCTCTTTCCAGTTACCACCTTCGGCGTTCCAGAAACTCAGGTGCAAGGACTCCTTCAAAGCCTTGAAACCAACTACTCCGACGAAGTCCCAACCCAGGCGATTCCTTCATCCACTTCCCAGCCAAACAATCTGTAAGTCTCCTGACTATGCATGTTTTGAAATTATTTTCACTGTAGCTTAGGTAAATATTAACTGTAGCTGCATGCAAGGGTTTGCTGGGTTTTGTGGGAATGAAGGGTGAAAGCCTTTTAGGTTAGGGTACTATTTGTAGTAGGAAGCCGTTTAGGAGCATGGTTTACAAGATGCATTTTCTGGGGAAATTTTCTAGGACATTAGTTCAAAATATCCAGTATTTTGGGTGCAAAACTGGGTAGCTTAGGGGACACGCTTCACAGGCGGTTTTGCCTTTCTTGCCTATTAGAACTTTCCCTCCAAGGAAAATTTTTAACCTGACCCTCCTGACACATGAATTCCAAATAATCGGGGATCTATTGGGAGCACAGGCGCGTGTTCATAGAACCGCGTGGTCTCACTCTCCACGAGATGGGCTTACCTCAGCTCGTGCAAAGAACACTTGATTCTTCCTCATGCTTAGGTCGCCTTTTCTGAAATCTTTTCTTTTGTTCGCTAGGCGACCAGATGGCACCGAAGAAGAATGCCCCAAAAAGGACCACCGGCAGCTCGACCTCCCAGCAAGACAAAGGAAAGGTGGTGACGGCCGAATCCCCAATCCCCCACATCGGGCCAGCGGTGGAACAGGAGCTCGAGGTGGCCCCTGATGCGTTCTTTGAGGCGGAGAGGATCGTCTCGAAGATTACCGACCAGGCGAAGGTCAACAAAATATTCCTCTCCCACAACATCGGGCTGGGGAGAGCATCCGTGATTGCCCGACCTCCCGCAGAGGGCGAGTGGAGCTGCGCGCCGCTTGACGAGGCATTCGCGGCCTGGAGCGACGAGCATTTCAAGGTGGGGGCCTTCCTCCTGTTGGATCAGTATTTTGCTGACTTCCTCAATTACGTGATGTTGGCCCCATTCCAGCTCCCCCCCAACTCTTATCGGCTGTTGGCGGGGTTAAGATATTTGTTCTTGAAACAGGAGTGGGAGGTCCCCACTCCTGCAGATATTTTGTACTTTTTCTGCCTCAAGGCCAGCCCGGAGCAGCGGGGGCGAGGCGACGGGTTTTATTACTTAACCCAATTCCCCAACACAGTTGCGGTCATCGAGCTGCCCAGCCACCCCAACGACTTCAAAGATCAATTCTTTATGTCGACGGGGTTCCGAAACTGCGAGCTCCACTACTTCAATCGTCCTCGTAAGTGTTTTTCAACCTTAGCTCGTAAGTTAAGCATCATATAGCTCCTCTTGTATCCCTTTCTGATTTAGATTAATCCTGCAACTATCTTCGCGAGGACAGAGAAATCTGTTACCCTCGGGGCCCAATACGAGACACTGGCGGGCTTGGCCCCCAGTGAAAAGGATTACCGCGTGCTCGTGACAGATGAGACGATGATCGCCTGTAAGCTGATCTTCCCAAACTAGACTCTGAACCTAAGGAGGACCCGGGCGCTTCTCCCAGCTCACGACACGAGGCCTATCATCATAGAGGAGGTCGAGGGGAATGAAGATGAGGAGGAAGAGGAGGACGAGGTTCCCCTTGTGAGGAACAGGAAGCGGGCGCTGGAGGTCGCCCAGAGAACGGATGAGGAGAGGATCCGGTCCGGAGCAGCCGCGGGTCCTTCTGGCCAAGGTAACCCTTATATGTTTAGGAATTTAGATAGGGCTGCCACTGATCCTCGGCTAGCTAGGTACAATCCGAAACAGATCGTCCAACGCCATCGACGTGAACCGGACCTAGATACAACCCTGCTCCACTGTGTCGACCAGCTCGTGCTGGATTACCAAGATAGGCGCCCTAGGGGTATCGTAGTCGTAGATAACACCATAGCCTTTAGGTCGATCTTATTTGAGGAGTATGGGACCAACCTTCGGTCATGGCCATCACTCCGGAGAGGTGCCGTAGCTCCGGGGCTTAGGCAATATGTAGAAGAATCTAGCCCGGAACCAGAGTCGGATCTAGAACTTGCACCAGCTCGAGAAATAATCGACTTAGATCCTCCCGCAGGAGCCCCGGGGCCGATGGTCGTAACCATAGGTTCTTCTTCTAGCTCGGGGGGTAGGATCCCTTGTAGTAAATATATATATATACTTAAATTTCTCCTTTTCCCCCTTTGTTTTTGTTTTCTGCATGACTGATAACTTTTGTACTAACTATGTCTTTGTTTTGACAGAAGAGATGTCTCAACCCGACGGGAGTCTGTGAGCTGCATTCGCCGGGGGGAACCCCTCAGCCAGGGCCTCTGGGCCAAAAATGAAGAAGCTCCAGACATCGAAAAAAGCCACCGGAACCCCAACTAAGTCTCCTACAAAGGAGAAAGAGCAGCCCCCAGCTGGCCAGGTCGCGGGAACTGTTCCTCCTGCTGCAGGGGGAAGCAGCATGCCCCCACCCCCTCCGCGGGCTACGGCCTTCGTCCGGGATGCAGGGGCGGAGCTCGGGACTTTGACGATTGTACCTTCCGAGGTGTACATCCCAGTTGATCCCCAGGACCTGGAGAAGATTCCAGAGGCCTTCCGGGGGACGGTGTACGAGTCGACGAACTATGCCGTCAGCCACATCTACAAATTCAACGAGAAGGAGCTCAGGGCCATCGAAAGGAGGAGCCCGGTGGGCATGATGGAATCTTCATTGGGCATGGCCCTAACGGTAAGCTGACTTTATCCTTTTATGGCTTTTTATTATCATGCCTTGCCCTGTGTTTCCTTTCTCCCTCCTCTCTTTTTTCCTAAGGCAATTGCCTCTCCGCTTTCGCAGGGCGCCGTTGCCCTTCATCGAAGCATATCTAGGGCCAAGGCTTAGCTTGAGGAATTGAGGAGCGAGCACCAGGCGGTTGTGGCCACCCACCAGACTTCTCTACAGACGGCTAAGGATGCCTTGGCGGCCTCGCAAGCCGAGCGGGAAGAGACTCGCCCCAAGCTTCAAGAGCTTGAGACCACCCTCGCCACTGCGCGGGCAGACCTAGATACTGCGAAGGCTGAGGCCAAGGCCGCCTTGGTGGCCGAGCGGGCCACTTCAGACGCCGCCATGGAAGACATGTTCTACCATTGCTGGGCCTATAACCAGGACGCCGACTTCTCTTTCCTGGCAGCGGCCGTCTGGGAGCCCTTGTTGGAGAAGTTCAAAGCTTGCCTCGATAAAGAAGCACCCTCTGAAGCCAGGGATGGCTCCGGCGCAGCTGAGCAGGGCGAGACGGTGACCTCCAAGGGGCCAACTGGTGGAGCTTAGGGCCTTCCTCTTTCGTGCCCTTCCCTTTGATATTTTTAAATTTTTCTGTGTAACTTTTGCATGAGGTGCTTACACCTCAAGACAATTTAGCTATCAATTTTATTTTTAATTGATTCACTGCCCTTTGCCTCTATGCGTTTAGTTACTATTTTGAAAAACTCAGTTCGCATTAATCTTTATCAATATCTCGAGCTCTTTAGGAAGAACAACGATCAATAGATTTAAATTAACTTCTAAGTTTTGTGACCTGGTTATATCCAGGAACTTAATTTGAAAACTTAGTTCGTGTTAATTTTTATCGATATCTCGAGCTCTTTAGGAAGAACAACGATCAATAGATTTAAATCAACTTCTAAGTTTTATGACCTGGTTATATCCAGGAACTTAATTTGAAAACTTAGTTCGTGTCAATTTTTATCAATATCTCGAGCTCTTTAGGAAGAACAACAATCAATTGATTTAAATTAACTTCTAAGTTTTGTGACCTGGTTATATCCAGGAACTTAATTTGAAAACTTAGTTCGTGTCAATTTTTATCAATATCTCGAGCTCTTTAGGAAGAACAACGATCAATAGATTTAAATCAACTTTTAAGTTTTGTGACCTAGTTATATCCAGGAACTTAATTTGAAAACTTAGTTTGTGTCAATTTTTATCAATATCTCGAGCTCTTTAGGAAGAACAACGATCAATAGATTTAAATCAACTTCTAAGTTTTATGACCTGGTTAAATCCAGGATAGGACTTAGTTCGCGTTAATCCTTACCAATATCTCGCGTTTTTTAAGAAAAACAACGATCAATCGATATGACTCAACTTCTAAGTCATAAGGCGACTTGGTTATATCCAGGTACCATATGCCCCCCAAGTAACTGGGAAAGGGTCTTTCGTGGTTACTTTAGATTACACTTGAAAACATGTACAAAAAGTAAATTATCATTGCTTAATACATAAAAGATGGCCTTTTAGGCCTTACAAGTGAATTACTGATAATATCTCTTCAAATGGATGGCGTTCCAGGTCCGTGGGACCGTCTCTCCATCAAGACGAGCTAACTTATAAGTTCCCTCCTTAATGACCTCGATGACTTGATATGGTCCTTCCCAGTTCGGTCCCAATACTCCATCTTTGGGATCCTTTCCGACCAAGAAAACTCTTCTGAGGACCAGGTCGCCAACGCTAAAGGCGCGATTTTTGACTTTTGAGTTGAAATAGCGAGTGATCTTCTGCTGATAATGGGCGAGCTGGAGTTGCGAATCTTCTCGTCTTTCATCAATCAAGTCCAAAGAGGTGCAAAGAAGCTCGTGGTTGCAGTCCTGGTCGTATGACTGAACCCTATGCGAAAGTACCTTAATTTCCATGGGGAGGACTGCCTCACTCCCAAAGGTCAAGGAAAAAGGAGTATGACCCGTAGGAGTCCGATGCGAGGTCCGGTATGCCCAGAGAACCTGGGGGAGCTGTTCTGGCTAGACTCCCTTCGCCTCGCCTAGTCTCTTCTTGAGGCTCGCCTTGAGAGTCTTGTTGACAGCCTCGACCTGGCCGTTCGCCTGAGGATAGGCCATGGAGGAGAAAATTTTCACAATTCTGTACTTCTCACAAAATTCAGTAAGCAGGTCGCTGTCGAACTGAGTCCCATTGTCGGAAACGATTTTCTTAGGCAGCCCGAACCGGCAGATAATGTTCTTAACCACGAAGTCAAGGACTTTTTTGGAAGTTATCGTTGCCAGAGGTTCTGCCTCAGCCCACTTCGCAAAGTAGTCGATGGCGACCACGGCGTAGCGGACCCCGCCTTTTCCAGTAGGGAGGGCGCCAACCAAGTCGATCCCCCAAACTGCAAACAGCCATGGGGAAGAGATCATCTCCAGCTCGACTGGGGGAGCTCGGGCAACTATGGTGAATCGCTGGCACTTGTCGCACTTCTTCACATATGAGATTGAGTCTTTGGACAGAGTTGGCCAGTAATAACCTTGCCTCAGGACCTTTAAGGCCAAGCTTTGCCCCCTAGTGCGATCTCCGCAAAAACCCTCATGCACTTCCTGCAGGAGCCTGTGCTTCGCCTGGAAGAACACATCATAGGAGAGGTAGGGAGTGCCCACGTCGGTATAGCACCCCGTTTACTATCGTATACCTAGGAGCTTAATACAGAACTCGCCGTGCATCATTATGCCCTTCAGGTAGCTTTCCCTCGACGAGATACTCAAGGATGGGGGTCATCCAGGTCGCCCTGGCATCAACCATCTCGACTTCTGTCCTGACTTCTTCTATACTTGGTTTCTCCAAGAATTTTACTGGCACTAACCCCAAGGTCTCCGTCTCCCCGGAGGTGATGAGCTTGGCAAGAGCGTCTATGTTGGCGTTCTGCTCCCGAGGTATCTGCTCTATCGAGCCTCGCCCGAACGCGGACAGCTCAACCTTTGCCTTTGCTAGATAGGCAGCCATCTTGGGCCCTCGTGCTTGATATTCGCCCAGAACCTGGTTTACCACGAGCTGGGAGTCACTGAAGCGCTGGACAGAGCTCGCCTTCAGCTCCTGAGCTATCCTCAGCCCGGCCAACAAAGCTTCGTATTTGGCCTCGTTGTTGGAGGCCTTGAATACGAACCTCAGCGCCCAGTGGAATCTATGTCCTTCAGGGGATATCAAAATGATTCCAGCTCCGGAGCCGTTCTCATTGGATGAACCATCCACGAATATCCTCCACGATGCCTGGGCTGAGGCGACCTGGGGTGAGTCTTCTGCAGGACCCTCCCGGAATCCTGTATACTCGGCTACAAAATCGGCCAGGGCCTGACTTTTTATAGCAGTTCGCGGAGTGTACAAAATTTCGAACTGACTGAGTTCGATTGCCCACTTTAACAAGGGTCCCGATGATTCAGGTTTTTGCAAAACCTGCTTTAAAGGCTGATTGGTCATGACGTGTATTGAGTGGGACTGGAAGTACGACCTGAGCTTTCGCGAGGCCGTGATAAGGAAGAACGCCAATTTCTCCATCAACAGGTACCGGGATTCAGCTCCGAGAAGTCTCTTGCTGATGTAATATACTGGCTTCTGAATCCGGTCTTCTTCCCGGACCAACACGGCACTGGCTGCATCTTCCGTGACAGCCAGGTAGAGAAAAAGAGGCTCTCCTGCTTTTGGTTTGGATAGTACGAGTGGCTCGGCCAGATGTGCCTTTAGGTCGAGGAAAGCGCTTTCACACTCTTCTGTCCACTCGAACTTCTTATTTCCTCGGAGCAGGTTGTAGAATGGCAAGCACTTATCGGTGGACTTGGAAATAAACCGATTGAGAGCTGCCACTCTTCCTGTCAGGCCTTGGACATCTTTGCGCGACCTGGGTGAGGGAATCTCGAGCAATGATCTGATCTTGTCGGGGTTTGCCTCGATTCCTCGGGTATTGACGATGAAACCCAGGAATTTTCCCGACGCGACTCCAAAAGTGCACTTCTGTGGGTTAAGCCTCATGCCATATTCCCGCAGGATCTTGAAGCATTCTTCCAGGTCGGAAACATGGTTATCGACAGTTTTTGACTTGACTAGCATGTCATCAATGTACACTTCCATGTTTTTTCCGATCTGGTCTGCGAACATTCTATTCACCAACCTCTGATAGGTAGCACCCGCGTTCTTCAGCCCGAAGGGCATGACCTTGTAACAATAAATGTTAGTCAGGGTCATGAAACTGGTATGCTCCTGGTCTGCTGGATTCATGGCGATCTGATTGTAGCCTGAGTACGCATCCATAAAGGACATGAGCTCGTGCCCCGCCGTGGCATCCACCAACTGGTCAATCCTTGGCAATGGGAAACAATCCTTGGGGCAGGCTTTATTCAGGTCGGAGAAGTCGATGCAGGTCCGCCACTTCCCGTTGGGCTTCGAGACCAGCACAGGGTTGGCGACCCAAATCGGAAACTTGGCTTCATGGATAAAGCCGCATTTCTTGAGCCGGGCTACTTCTTCCTCTAAGGCTTCAGCCCGGGTTATTCCTAGGCTACTTTGCTTCTGGAATTTGCAGGAACGCTTTTATCCAGATGAAGTGTGTGCATGATGACACTCGGGCTGATTCCCACCATGTCCTCGTGTGACCACGCAAACACATCCAGGTTATCCCACAGAAATCTGACCAGCTCTGCCTTCCTCTCGCTGCAGAGGTTTTTTCCGAGCTTGACCATCCGTGACGGGTTCTGCGGATCAATGTTTACTTCCTCGAGCTCCTCAATAGCTTGGAGCTCGGATCTGTCCTCGCCTATTCGGGGGTCAATATCCTCACTTAAGACGATATTTTCCCCTTCGGCGCTTTGAGGTTTTTCAATCTCAAGACCAGCTAAGGGTTCCTGAGATTCCTCTTCACCATCTTGGATGACCATTGCTAGCTGCCCGGGTTTAAATTTTCCCTTCATGGAAATGCTGTAGCATTCCCTGGCAGCGAGATGATCGCCATGGACAGTGCATATTCCCGTGGAAGTAGGGAATTTCATCGCGAGGTGGCGAATGGAAGTGACGGCCTCAAAAGCTATGAGCGTAGGTCGTCCCAAAATTGCATTGTATGCAGCGGAGCAGTCGATGACCACGAACTCGAGGAGTTTTGAGACTGTCCGGGGTCCTTCTCCCAGGGTGATCACCAGCTCGATCGTCCCTATGGCCGTTGATCCTTCTCCCGAAAAACCATACAACATCATGGAGGTCGCCTTCAGCTCGGCGACAGTCAAACCCATCTTCTCTAGTGTAGACCAGAATAGGAGGTTCACCGAGCTCCCATTGTCGATCATCACCCTCCTAACTCTTCGATTAGCGAGCTGAACTGCTATGACAAGAGGGTCATTATGAGGGAACTGGACATGGCCCGTATCTTCCTCTGTAAAAATGATCGGTTGTTTCTCCAACTGCTGCTACTTTGGCAAGCGCTGCTCCGGGACGAACACCACTCCGTTATGTGCCTTGAGTTCGTTCACGTACCTCTTCTAGGCACCCCTGCTCGTGCCAGCCATATGTGGACCTCCAGAGATGGTGGATATCTCCCCTCCTATCACGGGAGGAGGGACGTCCTAATATACTCGAGACCCGGGCTGACTAACCGGGACTTCTGGAGGAGGTCGACTTGCTGGAACCCTGTTCCGCGCGTACTGGGCCAAGGGGCCGTCTCGGATGAGAGTCTTGATCTCATCTTTTAAATGCCTACAATCTTCGGTGTTGTGGCCAACATCGTTGTGAAAGCGGCAAAACTTGGAGGTGTCTCTCTTCCCCTTTTGGTGCTTCAACGGCTCGGGCCTCTTCCAGGGGAGGCGAGTAGAATTAGCTAGGAAAATATTCTCCCTAGACTGGGTGAGCTCTGTATAAGTCGCATATACGGGCTTGAACTTGTCCACAGACTTATTCTTCTTTTGGCCATGCTGGCTGCCCTCGCCATTCCCCTTTCTTTTGCCTCCACTGAGATGGTTCTTCTGTGTGACGTTTTGGGTCACTGCCACGACCTCCGTCCCCACTCCAGCGGGCTGATCAGGGACCTGGTTGTTTCCTGCAGCTGAGGCTTCGGCTTCCTCCAAGTTGATCCATTCCTGAGCCCTGTTAAGGAACTCGTTAACCGAGCTAACTCCCTTCCTTTGTATATCCTTCCAGAGCTCCCCTCCGACGAGGATTCCAGTTCTCATGGCCATGAGCTTGGAGCTATCATCCGCGTCTCTGGCCCGAGCAGCGACATTTGCAAATCTGCTCAGGTAGGATTTTAGAGTTTCGCCGGGCTGCTGCCTCACGTTAGCCAGGGAGTCGGCCTGAACGCAGGCAGCCTGGGAGGCTCGGAATGCCCTTTTGAAATCAGCTGAGAAAGTTTTCCAGGAGCTGATTGATTTTCTTTTGCCTTGCTTGAACCACTGCCTGGCTGGTCCAGTCAGTGTGGAAGGGAATATCAAACATCTCAGCTCGGGGGAAATGTTATGGGTCATCATCAGGGTGTTGAACATCCCCAGATGATCCGACAGATCTCCATCTCCATTGAACTTGGACAGGTGCGGCATACGGAAACCAGGTGGGTAAGTCGTTGCTGCTATACTGGGGGTGAAGAGCTCCATCTCGTCCCTCGGCAGGAGCTCCATCCGACAGGAGTGTCCTCATCAGCTCCTCCATCTGAGCCAAGCACTCGAGGGTTTGGTCCTGATGTCCTTGGTTATTCTGGGGCTGTTCAAAAACTCCGGATCCATTGTACATATTTGGTGGGTTATTTCCCCTCCTTTCTTGAGATAGGTTATTTGGGGCATTCGTGCCGTTACGTACTTCGAACAGGGCCCCCCCTGAGCGAGCATGGCTGTCGCCTCCTACTGGCTCCCCTCTATGAGATTTAAGGCGATCTCGCAGGTTGCCCCCTTGGGTGGCTTGTGGAATATGTGCTGAGCTTAAACGCTGACGCAGGTCTCCGCCAGAAAGGTCACTCCGGTGACTGCCGGTCCAGTGGCTCCTGCTAGAGAGGCTCGGAGCTTGCCTTTGGTGCTGAGGATCTGGGCTTTCCCTTAGCGCACTGCAACATTGGGAAGGTTCGGATGATGGCGGGTTTCTCCTGCTACTCCCATAGGCTAGAATATCTCGGACGGGCCAAGGAGGAGATGGATATCTGATTGGAGACGGAGGATGCCTGATTGGAGAGGCGATCCTAGTTCCGTCAGGACGGGTCAAATTAGGTGGGGGCCTTTCGGCCCTGCCAACCTGCGGGTCCCGCGCCTGGCGGTCTGGACGAGGCGCAGGGTGGCTATTGAGGATGGGTTGACGCTGCGAGCCCTCCCCAGACCTCCTTCTAGAATTTCCTTGAGCTCCCCTGGGCATGCTCGAGGCTGGTTGGGAGCTAGGAGTTGAAGTCCTAACCGAATGGCTGTACTGCTGTTGTTCGGCTCTAGGCATTCCTCTGAAGTTTGCCTCTCGTGGGTGCGACAAGGGAGTGGAGTTGGCTGTCGGAAGTCTATCCGAGCGACTATGCCTGGACCGGTTACCCCGGCGAGACTTAGGAGCCTCGCCTTGCCTCTCTCCGACATTAACGTCGGTTGTGAGAGGGGGTAATCGGGCCAGCACATCCTTGATCTGCTGATTAGCTATTGCTAGCTGGCTCCTCAGCTGAGCATTCTCCATCTCCACCGCAGTGTAATAACATGGGTTCAGATTAGGTGGCCGGGGCGCCAAACTTCCAGTGTCTTCTTGGCCCGCCGGCTGTTTGCCCGGCCGCTGTTGGACTTCAAGAATTTGTTCACCAGGGATGGCAGTATGATGAGCCTCCTGCCCATCATGCTATTCTATCTCGTTACCATGCCTGGATCGAGTAGTCACCATAGTTGGATGTCTGCGACAGCAATAATCGAACTTGCTCTCAATGAAAACACCTTTTGTTGACGCGGTTCTTCGCCAACAGGTAATTAAGAAAAGAAGAGAAAGGGATTAGCGCTTAGATTGAACCGAAATAGATGAGTGATCTTAGAAATGAAATGGTGACTCAAAACACCTTTTTTAAGTGGTTCAAAGGTTAAAATCCTTCTACTCCACTAGTCAGTATTATTGCTATATACTGGGTATTTGATTACATGGTATTTCTTACAATAGAGAATCCAACCCCTATTAACTCCCAAGGTCTCCATATTTATAGGAGAAGGCACCTGGGAGTTGGTAAGAAGGTCATCCCGTGACCTTCTTACCTATCATGTCAACTCTGTGACATTCATGATTAATTCCTAAACCTGACACATTAGTGTGGTCAAATCAATAGGCAAGGGGATAATGGGCCGCACAGCCCAACCTAGTTGTGGGTGTCTGAATACGCACGTTCCTGCTGCGTGTCCGAGAAGTTAGGGGTATATCAGACACGTGATGTCTGATATATGCACGTTTATCTTGCGTGATTGACTTTATAAAAGGTCACAGCCTCCAACTCCAGCTCGCACCACGAGCTGGATGCTTCCCTCGACATGCGGCCTTCAGAGTCCTTAAGCAATCTTGGTGAACCCTTGGGTTACCTCGAGCTAAGGAGGTAGGATCCTACGACGGCAGCTCCGGTCTTGGGGATGTCCACGTGGTAGTCATGATTAGGCCGTAGCTCAGCTCGTTAATCAGCCCGTGGGAAAACCAGAGCGTACACCTTTAATACTAACCAATCCCAAAACCACTTCCCGAGACCAATTCCGTACTCACGGGACCTCTAATTCCCTAAAACAATGCATTGGAACCATCCTTTGAGTCCCCGGGCAAAAGCCCTAAAAAAACAATATTTGGCTGTAAAAAATGGTCATTTTTGTTGAGTTTCAAATTCCTAAAATTTAAACCATGGCTTCCAAGACTTAAACCAGGGCTTGAAAATTATAAATCATGCCTCTAAAACCTTAAACCACATCAGATACGAAATTTAAACATGTTAGAACTCTTACCTCAATCAAGAATCTGGCTTGAGCTCTTCTCAATTTCAGCCTCCAACCTCTTTCCTCTTGATTAACCTAACTGAGTTTCCAAGTAAAACCAGTCATATCTCCTTTCAATTCCCACACTCAATCTCTGAAAATTCAGACAGAAATTCAACAAAAACAGAGCACAATTCTTACCTTTGAACAATCCTAGCTTAAATATGGTTTTGGTTGCCTCAAACTCCTTTGAATTTCCTCCTAGGTTTCAAGTTCCAGCCCTCCTTCTTGCTTCCCTTTCTTTCTAGCATTTTCCTCCAATTTTCAGCATAAACCAATATGTGACCAAGTGTTATACGTGAACCATCTTTCCCTTCAGCTCAAACTTATATATCCTTAGCCAATAGTCCATTTAACCCTCTCTGAAAATCCTTTCCTAACTAAACCTCAAGGGCACCTTTGTCCTTTCACCTATATTACAATTCTACCATTTTCCCATCTAAACTTGTTGCTCTCAGCAGTTACTAATGGTTACATAGGTTACCCAATCACCAATAACCATTAACCACAAATTCTCAACTCAAGTCACGAAATTCGCCAAAGTACCCCTAGGCTCCTCTCGAGCCAGGTATAAAATCTCGTTGTGACTTTTGAGTTAACTAGCTCTCTAGGACCGTCTTGGCACGTGCATCACATTAATATCACCACACTCACGTGGTACAAATCACATAATACAATTATCACATTTATGCCCTCAGCGGGCTAAAATTACCAATTTACCCCTATCATGCAAACGGGGTCCACATGCATATTTATACCACCTAAACATGCATTCTAATCACATACTCATTTAAATTCATATATTATCATGTTAATTCACTTATTGCCCTCCAGGCACGCTAATCAAGGTCCTAAACCTTCTTAGCAACTTGGGGTGTTACATTCATAATTCACCAACATGCATAAAAATAAACAATTACGCCCTCAACGGACCAAATTACCAAAATGCCCTTATAATTAAAAATAGACCCATATGCATGCATTTATCATCATATAATTATATAATTCACATAAACATGCATATCATCATTTAATAACATAATAAATCAATTATGACCCTCCCGGCCTCCTAATCAAGGTCCTAAACCTTATTAGGGATTTTGGGGCATTACAACTATCCCCTCCTTTCAGAAATTCCGTCCTCGAAATTTATCTGAACTGCCTGGAATAAGATTTCTGCACAATTGATTCCAGTTTCCCAGGTCGTTCCCTCAACCTCACTGTTTCTGAATCATACCTTAACCCATGGTACAATTTTGCTTCTCAGAACCTTATTCTTTCTGTTAAGATCTGAACTGGCTACTCCTCATAGGATAACTTAGCCTCAATCTTCAGATTCTCATAACTCAACACATGAGTCTCTTCTAACCCATGTCCTCAACATGGAAATATAAAGTACACAGTGTAAAACTGACATTGCCAAAACTAAGGTCCATCCAAAGGCAACCTGACTGATCCTGTCCAGGATTCAAACTGTCATATTAATCTAGGGCTCAACTTACCCTTATCTCCTCACCCATTTACATGGTGATACTTTAAGGAAGATACAATCTTCTACTTGGAACTTCATGTTCCTGCTTTTCAAATCCATAAAACTTTTCCATTTACTCTGAGAAGTAAGCATCCAAGCTCTAACCTCTAATAGTCTCAATGATCCCCTGAACTACCTCAGGATCCAGAATCAACATCTCACCCATCTCATTCCAATGAATAGTGATATACATTCTCTATCATACCCTATCTCATAATGGATAACTTTCTCTGATTTGCCATCAGTCTGAGGATAATGAACTGTACTAAATTCCATCCATATACTCATGGCCTTCTGCAACCTTCCTCAAGACTTGGAAGTAATAATTGAGTCCTCATCTGATAAGATAGACCTCGAATTCCATGAAGGCGTACTACCTCTCTCACACAAAAATCTGAATACTGATTAGCTGTGTTACTTGTCCTTACTGATAGAAGTGAACTCACTTTAAATACTGGTCCACAATGACCAAAACCAATTCACGCTGACCCACTATCTTGGGCAGCCCCATCACAAAATCTATCGCGATGTTTCCTTATTTCCATTATAAAATACTCAAAGGCTACAGTAGCCTTACTGGTTTCTGATACTCTGTCTTGGCCTGCTAACAGTTTAAAAGCTTTGCCACATATACCATTATGTCCCTCTCCACCCCAGGCCATCACTATAAAGTTTTCATATCCTGTTACATTTCCATGATGCCTGAATGAAGAGAATCATATGAGATTCAGCCAGAATCTCCCATTTAATCCCAGTGTCCATTGGATCCCAAATCTGATCCTCATACCACAATAAGCCCATACCTGACACTGCAAAACCCTTAGCTAATCCAGCTAAGACATTTTCCTCAATCTTCCTATCTGTGGTTCACTTAATTATTTTCCTTTTGATCCTCTCTGAAGGAGTAAACTCAAGCATAAAACTGGCCACCTGGTCCACTAAGAACTCTACTCTAGTTCTGGTCAGATCCTTTAACCAACATGATGCATAGGCAATCACTTTTCCTTGTCATTGAGGTGTCATAACAACCTGCAAATTGATTCTGATCTATAAGAAGACTCAGAACTCATCCACAAAGTAGATGTAATATCTTGCCCATCCATGGAAACTCCTGTTCCTAAGGCGTTCCTTGACCTTGGCAAATCTCTGCAGAGAATATACCACAACACCGTCGATCAAGACATTCACAAATCCAATTCAAATAATCCTTGAATACTCTGTTCATCTGATTCATCAAAACAACTTGGCATTAACCAAATTCTCAGAACATCATCCAGCACTCCCAGTGCTCTTATATAATATAATAGTAATCTTCTACATATTCTTCTCCCTGATCTCTAACTAGTACTAACCAGATCAAAGATCTACCTTGGAGAATACCACCTTATCCAATAACTGAATCTTAAGCTCTTACGACTTTGCTGAAGTCGTTCAATACAGTGCCCTAGATCTGATTCCATCCTTGGCACCAATCCAATCACCATTATCCTTTTATGTAAACAAAATTCTGACAAATCCCCTGGAAATCCATCCAGAAACTCACAGACTAATCCAGTCTGTCCTACTCCCACTGGCACAACCTAAGTGGTATCCACCACATTAGGTAGGAGTTTTATGCATCCTCTTGCAAAAGATCTCTAGCTTTGAATACGGATGTCTTCAACATATAAAATCCACGCACAGTGCCAACTACCACAAGGGCTTCCCACTCTCAAACCCAAGAGTTATTATCCTTTCCTTGCAATCTAGCATTGTCCCACACTTGATTAACTAATCCATATCAAGGGTCATCTCGAAGTCAGTGATAACCAACCTTATCAGAACCACTGATGAGTCCTTTCTCCACAATAATCTCAGTCATCTCTTAAAATCACCAGTAAAATATCACATTCCCTTTATAACATAACCATGCAATCTGCATATCAAATTTATGCATCTCTATAGGAAACAAACATGGCACCAAACTAATCAGCACAATACAAAAATCAAAACTAGAAAACTGACCTGCCACCCCTGAGGAACCAGCCTCAGTCTCAGTCTCTGAATTTGACTCCTTCGGAATGAACACTGGAGCTGGAGTCGAGCTATCCATCCCCTTTTGCTCATCTGTCTCTCGAATTGGGCAACCCCTCTTGAAATGCCCAACCATTCCACATAAGAAACATGCTTTTGGTCGGAATCCCTTCAAATGATGCCTCTTTCACCGAGCACATAATGGATAAGTCCTCCAGTCCTTTTTCTTGCTCGCTCCAATAAATTTAGATATCACTGCCTGAGCTCCGTGCTCTCCAGCACTCTCCTTCTCAGTATGATTTCCTGTGCTCTCAACAGCAAGAGCCTTCTCTACCACCAGAGCATAGGTAGAGATTTCAAGCACTGGGGCAACTCTAATGCCCTGAGCTATTCTTGGATTCAACCCCTGAATAAAACTTTCCTTCCGAGCTACATCTATGGGTACCATATCAAAAGAAAACTTGGCCAACCCATCAAATATGTTAATATACCCGGTTACTGTTGCATTGCCCTGAACGAAGTTCAGGAACTCATTCATCTTAGCAACCTTGGCTACATCACAGTAATATCTTTCATCGAACAACTGCCTAAATTATTTCCAGTCCATCACATTTGTGTCTCGCGTCTGGGATACTACTTCCCACCACGTCCGGGCATCATCTCGCAATACATATGTAGCACAGATCACCCTATCGTGACCCATCAGCCCCATACTGTTGAGAATGGAACTGATCATGCCCATCCATTGCTTAGATGTGAATGGATCTAGGCCTCCCTCAAAGACTAGAGGGTAGTACTCTTGGAATCTTCCACAAAGAAATTCCCATTTGTTCTCAACCCTAGGCTGAGCCCAAACTGGTGCCACTCCTGGCATAACAAAGGAAGAGGTGTTTCCCGACAGGTTTCGCTGTTTCTTCAAACACCTAATCTCTTCCTCTTGCCTCTGCAATCTTAATTGCAAATTTTTAAACATTTGCTGGAAATTCTAAGGGGCAGATAAAGAACTCAACCCCTGGCTGAAACTCCCAGCCGCAGTATAACCACCATCAGGTATCATTATTTGCCTTGGATACATACCTGCTGGTTGAATCTGCAGTCAATAACTTGACCCATTAAATACGATGAGCATATCAAGAGCTTTCCCCAAGGGAACATTCTTACCACACTACATTCGCAAACTACTGCAGTGTAAAAAACATGCCCATAGCATTCATACATCAATCATAGTCCCTGCTCTTCCAACATACCTACCATGCCTCCAACTCGAGCATCCAAATATCACATTATAATATATTCATGGAGCAGGTAATCATATAGTCAAGAGCCAGGCTCTATCAGAATCTCATGCTCCTCAATAGAATGTGCAGGTAAAGCATTTACATTCTATTTAAGCAGTTAAGCACATAACTATAGAAATAGTTACCATTCCCTAAGTGAAGCTATCTTTGATGATGAATGTACATGCCCAGCTTGTCTTCAGGAACCCTTAACCTTGGCTCGCTCTGATACCAAGTTGTAATGCCCTAAACTCCAGGGAACGTTATGGTGTGCATTTTAAATAGTGCTAAACTCGCTAATTGAGTCATTTGGCCATAATCGTATAACTAAGTATGATTAGCAATTTAGGGTTAAATTTTTTGGTTAAGATATCACTACAACAAATTTGATATACAATGACTCCCTACAATGTCTTACACCATTGGTGTAAGACATTAAAACTTATTAGGGGTTTTAAATGTCTAATGGTGTAAGACATTGAAAGTGTATATTAATGGCTACAATTGGAAGACATTGAAAATGGTGGAAGACGTTGGAAATAGGCTGGGGTAGTGTATATGGGTACATCCAACGTCTCCCATTGGGAGACGTGCCACGTGTCCCACGTCTCCCAGTGTGAGACGTTGGATGTGCTCCCTTCATATATGACCAAATATTTGTCTTCCTCACATATCATCACCAACCCGAGAGCATGCAAACCAGAGGAGAGAATTGGGGCTGCGTTTTTTTAGGGTTCTAAGGTATGTTTTTATTTTATTTTATTGATTTTTAGTTAATTATTTTGCAAATAAATCATAGGTTTTGCATTAGGATGAGTAATATACATGATTTTGTTTTAGTTTTACATTTTTATGCATTTTTTTATATACATTGTATGTTTTTGTGGTTTTTCCATGGAAGTTTTTAGGGATTTATGATTTTTTAGTTTTTTTTTAATTTAACCTATCACATTGTATAGATTTCATTAGAGTATATATGTTCATGATTTTTTTTAAATTTTTATCATTTTTTATTTTGAAATTTAGATATATTTTTGTATATTTGAATTTTTTTTTAAATTGTAACTATTTTGTTATATATATAGTTATGTTAAAATAAATTTATTAAATAACTTATAAAATATAAATATATGAAAATTTTTATGTTTTTGTTTATTATTAAGTTTTTAGGTTATGATATTTTATATTGATTTTTTGTTGAGGTTATAATTAGTGGCACATTGAGATTTTTTTTATTTGTTTACCAATATCATTTACTATTATTAGATATTTAGTGATATTTGTTTAGTAATGTTTAACATATTAATTAATTTAATTTCATAGGTTGTGATTTTTGTGGTGAGATTTTAGAGAGTATTTTGCATCAAAATTCCAATATCAATCACACATTTGAGGTAATTAAGTTTCTAAAATTACAATAATACGTTATATATTGCTAGATATTTAGTGATGTTTTATTTATTATTTATTAATTTAATTTTATTGGTTTGTGGATTTAATAGCGAATTTGATTACTAAGTGAAGTAACTTTGCTAGCTTTTGGATTAAAGATTGCAAGAGGTACATATATATTCTCTTACTTCTACTTTTAATATTATTAAACAAATGTTAGAGGAGTTTGAATATCTTAAATATTCATCCATAGTGAAGTAGGTTCTGAGATTAAAATTGTGTGCTGCGGTGATAACGGAAGGTTGAGAACTTGTGTGTATTAGTGAAGTAGGTTATGAGAAATTTGACTGTGTGCTGCGGAGCTATAAGGAAGAAACTTCTTGTATGTTGTTTGAATTGTTTGTTTTCCTATTCACATGCAGATGGTTAGGTCACTATTATAGGGGAAATGCTGCCCGATTTTATCTAGGATAATAAACAATTAGTTTTATATAGACATTCTATAAGGAAGAAACTTATTGTATGTTGTTTGAATTGTTTGTTTTGATATTCACATGCAGATGGTTAGGTCACTGTTATAGGGGAAATGCTGCCCGATTTTATCTAGGATAATAAAAGATTAGTTTTATATAGACATACAACTTTATCACGTGCTTATTTAGTGTTGTTTCTTTTCTTTTTCATAGACATAGGAGAATATATGGATAAACAGTGGATGTCAGCGAATAGGTTATCTGCGGAATATAGGAACGGGGTCGATTTGTTCTTAAGGTTTTGTTCGGAAAATGTGAAAGACCCAAATTTTACTTATTGTCCATGTCTTAAGTGTGGAAATGTTAAAAAGATGGATCTTAAAAAGATTAAAGAACACTTATATTTCAATGGGATCGACAAGAGTTACACAATTTGGTATTACCATGGGGAGATAGCTCCGATTGCTCCAACTCTGCCAAGTAGACCAAAAGGAGTTAGGAGGAATATAGTGGAGGAGAACTGGGATCCATTAGATGAAATGATTGACGACGCACATTATGGATCAGGAGTAGACCCAAATAAGTTTGAGACACTCCTTAATGATGCCGAGAAACCAATTTACCCTGGTTGTACAAGATTTACAAAATTATCTGCGCTTCTTAGGTTGTACAATCTAAAAGCTAAACATGGCTGGAGTGATAACAACATTGCTGAATTATTTGGTTTTTTGAAGGAGTTATTGCCTGAAGATAATGAAATTCCAATTTCATTTTATGAGGCAAAGAAGACGTTATGCTCATTAGGCATGCAGTACGAAAAAATTCATGCATGTCCTAATGATTGCATATTATATCGAAATAGTTTTGCAGACGCAAAATCGTGTCCTACTTGTGGTGAGTCACGATGGCAAAAGAAAAGAAATGGTGAGGATGTCAAGGAAGGAGTACCTGCCAAAGTTTTGTGGTACCTTCCGCCAATTCCTCGTTTCATCCGATTGTTTAGAAATGCCGAACATGCTAAAAGTTTGTCGTGGCATGCTAATGAAAGAATAAAGGATGGTAAATTAAGACATCCAGCTGACACCCTTGCTTGGAAGAGAGTTGATTTGAAGTGGCCTTCTTTTGGAAATGAATCTCGTAATATTCGTCTAGGTCTTTCGACTGACGGGTTTAATCCACATGCATCCCTTAGCAGTAAGTACAGTTGCTGGCCTGTTATGCTTGTTATTTACAATCTACCCCCATGGTTGTGTATGAAGAGAAAGTTTACGATTTTGACCTTGTTGATATCAGGACCTAAACAACCTGGTAATGATATTGACGTCTATCTAGCTCCTCTTATAGATGACTTGAAAACTTTGTGTGATGAAGGGGTTAAGGTTTATGATGCGTATAGGCAGGAAGAATTTAATCTTAGAGCGGTCTTATTGTGGACAATTAATGACTTTCCTACTTATGGAAATTTATCTGGGTTTAGTGTGAAAGGATATAAAGCTTGCCCCGTTTGTCAAGAAAAAACATGTTCTGAATACTTGAAACACTCTCGGAAAATATGTTATATGGGACCTAGGAAGTTCTTGCCTAATAC
Organism: Humulus lupulus; assembly: GCF_963169125.1. Classification (NCBI taxonomy): domain Eukaryota; kingdom Viridiplantae; phylum Streptophyta; class Magnoliopsida; order Rosales; family Cannabaceae; genus Humulus; species Humulus lupulus. The sequence goes on from NC_084793.1 coordinate 139,349,019, forward strand.
GCATAAACTTCGGACTTGGAAGAAGGCATTCAATGGTAAACAAGAGTTTGAAGAGGCTCCTGAGCCATTGAATGGGATCCAAGTACTTGAGAAGATGTCTAAAATTGTGTTCAAGTTAGGGAAGCCCAAAGTTCGTACACCTACAAAGATGAAACATAGTCGCAAGGCCAAGGTTGTGGAGGAGCCAAAAGAGTGTTATAAAAAGAAATCTGTTTTCTTCGAACTTGAATATTGGCCTTTCTTACTCATACGTCATAATTTAGATGTTATGCACATAGAGAAAAATGTATGTGATAGTTTGATTGGCACTTTGTTGAATATTCCTGGGAAAACTAAGGATGGAATTAAGGCTAGACAAGACTTGGTTGCAATGGGTATAAGGGATGAATTAACTCCAAAACCAGATAAGAGACGAACATATTTACCTCCTCCAGCTTACACTCTTACTAAAGAGGAAAGAATGGAAATTTGCAGATGTTTGTTTAATATAAAAGTTCCAGACGGATATTCCTCAAATATAAGGTCATTGGTAGACATGAAAAGTTGTATTCTGACTGGCATGAAATCTCACGATTGTCATATTCTAATGCAACATTTGCTACCAGTTTCCATTCGATCTGTGTTGCCTAGGAGAGTTCGAGATGTAATCACAAGGTTATGCTTGTTTTTCAAGTCACTGTGTTGTAAGGGGATTGATCCGCTAAAGTTACCTAAGTTAAGAGATGAAATTGTTGAGGTATTGTGTGAGTTGGAGAAATATTTCCCGTCGGCATTTTTTGATATAATGATCCATTTGACAGTTCACTTGGTTAGCGAACTAAGATATTGTGGTCCAGTTTATTTAAGATGGATGTATCCATTTGAGAGATATATGAAGATTCTTAAGGGGTATATTAGGAATAGAAGTCGGCCGGAAGGATGCATCGTCGAATGCTATATTGCAGAAGAGGCAGTTGAATTTTGTTCTGAATACATGACTGGTGTACAGAAAATTGGGTTAAATGATGTTGAAAATGTTGAGATTCAGAGTCGTCGTGGTAGCGTTGTATGCACAGTAAGTCGAGATCTTCTAAATGAAGCGCATCGTCTTGTGTTGCAGAATATAAATGAAATTCAACCTTATATCGAGTGAGTTATATTCATATAATACATTAAGTTTAAGTTGTGTAATTTCATATATTCAATTGTTTAATAGCATATTTATAATTGAAGGGAACATTTTAATTGGATAAAGACCAAATTTCCATCCAAGTCAAGGAACTCAAAATGGTTACAAGACGAACATTATCGAACTTTTAGTAGTTGGATTGAACAAAAGGTAAATTGTGTTGATTATTGAAAGTTGTCATTAATTAGTACTTAATTACAAGATGACATTTTTGGTTGTTTTTGGTATGTTGATTTGATAGGTTGTGTCAGAATTACAAAACACATCAAATAATGTTTCAGACATTGTTAAGTGGATTTCTCGAGGACCTTCGGTTAATGTCATCAAGTTTTCATCATACATGATTAACGGTACTCTATTTAACACTAGGGAGCGCGATAACAACAGAAACACACAAAACAATGGTGTTAGCCTTGTTGCTAAAACTGTGCAAGTCTCTAGTGCAAAAGATAAAAATCCAGTTCAATGTGATATGACTTTTTATGGAGTAGTTAATGAAATTTGGGAGTTAGATTATATCACAACTCGAGTACCTATTTTCTTTTGTGATTGGGTGAAAAGTGACAGCGGCATAATATATGAAGATTTTGGTTTCACATTAGTTAATCTAAATCTAATTGGGCACAAATCTGATCGATTTATATTAGCTTCACAAGCGAAACAAGTATTTTATGTGAATGATCCTTCAGACAACCAATGGTCAATTGTTCTTCCAACGCAAACAAGAGAATGGAACATTAAAGATGGTGATTTACATGATATACCTCTCGAAGAAGAACTTGTCACATTCACCGCAATAGAAGATAATGACGAAGTTGATGATGATTGTATTTGTTTCCGTGAAAACGGTGAAGGATTATGGGTTGATGAAAATGGGTCTTGAGGTACCATTTAATAGGTTTCATATGTTTATGATATGTGAAATTCTTAGTTTCATCTTTTGGTTTCATCAATTTGTTTCATCTTTTGATTATGAGTGTCCAAAATTGTTATAATAATGATATTTATGTTTCACAGATGGAGACTGATCCTTTTGGTGGTAGTTCTGATGAGGGGGAGCAACGCCCTCATTCTCAGTCAGTGGAACAAGAAAATAAATCTATGAGAGGACGTACATAGATGTCTAAAAACACCAAAAAAAAGGAGTGAAGGACATCTTACTCCTGTTGAATACAATGAGTATGGTCAACTAGTGGGTGAATCTAGAAGTAATGTTTCATCACAGCTTGGATCAGTTGTTCGAGAAACTGTGTCCATCAACATTAACAGTTGGAAAGATGTTAGTGTGGTGGATAAAAATAAAATATGGGACACAATGAAGGTATATTTTTATTAATTATATTTCATTTAATGTTTTTAAAATATATATTGTTTTGATAATATGCTTCTTATTACTTTCAAACTTGTAGAAAACTTATGATTTGGACCCCAAACAAAAGCAACAGATGTTGAAGGATGCGGGAAAGTACTTCCGAAATTGGAAGACTAATCTTACAAGGGTACACGTTTACGACGCTTTGAAAAAATACCCAAATGAGTTCCCGCTAGCTTTGCCATTTGGATTTGAGAATGTCATAACTCCGGATGAATGGTTAACGTTTGTGAACTCAAGATTAACTCCCGAGTGGCAAAGAAAGAGAGAGGAGATGCAAAATTATCGAGCACTGAATAAATACAATCACAACCTCTCTAGAGGAGGCTATGTGCGTATTGAAGAGATGTTAATGGAACAAAGTGGGAAAAGTCTGACTGAACTTGATAGGGCAGACTTATGGAGCATGGGTCGTCGGAATGCAAAAGGAGAGCTCATTGGAGAGGCCTCTAAGATTCAAAAAAATATTATAAGTGCTCATATTTAATAATGTTGATATATCAAATTATTAGCTTATATATATATAACTTTCTGGGAATATTGTTTCACAGGATCATTACCGGCAACTCCAAGCTGAGGGTAAATGGGCACCTGATGGCCCTGATGATGTGCTGACGAGGGCGTTGGGCACTCCTGAGCCCCAAGGACGTGTTAGGGCTGGAGGACACGGTGTGTCCCGCTCAGTATACTGGAATACTCCAAAACCTACGTCAACGAAAAATAAATCAAAAGCCTCTTCTTCGAATGACGACATTAGAAAGGAATTTGAAGAAAGATTTCGAAAACAAGAAGAAGAGCATCGTCAACAAGAACAATGCCTAGAAGAGCGCCTTCAGCAACAAGATGAGCTCTTGAGAAAATTATTGGCCCAACAGAGCGGGTCAGGATCTAACGTTGGAGTCCCACCAGCGCCATCATCATACTATGTGCCTGACCCACCAGTGCCACCAGCGCAGGCGTCCTACTATACTCCGACCCAGTAGTGCCTCAAGCAGAACACCACATTGTTGCACTACAACCGCTTTTGCAAGAGGTAATTAAACTTTCTTGAATATTCTGAAACCAAATAAATTTCTTTACTGCTTCATCATGATTATTTGTATATAATATGTTTCTTATGCAGGACCGAGCATGCCAATTAGCAATTGGTTCGGTTTCAAACATTGTTGCATCAGGTACACTCATTGAAAGAGAGGCAGGCAACAACTTCCAAGTTATGATTACGAGTGTTCTTAAGCCAACTTGTCCTCTCCCTTTTGCATATCCTGATTTGGACATGTACATAGTTGCTCAGGCCATTGGGACGCCAATAGCGTGGCCTAAGGATTTTGTCATTATATCTAAAGATGTAACTCATGAGGTGATGCCATGTTTTTACATAATTATCTTTACAATTCTATATTTCTTTGCAATTTTTTTAATTGTTGATATAATTGTATACAGACTCCCTCTACAAGTAGGACCAAATCACAACGACCAAGAGCTCCATCAACACAACAACCTCGAGAAAGAAGACGACAACAAACTCCTCCAACACAATTGGCCCACACTCCATTGGAACGATTATAGAATATCGTATCTCATTGGGATGATGGCGAGTGTGTCAATCTAGGCATAGAGTCTGAAGTTTTTGATCAGGATATGTCTCACTGTTATATATTTAAGGATGACATACTTCAGTTTGCTCGAAAGGAGAAGATTGGACAAGCAGTACTCGTCAGCTACATGAGGTATATATCTCACAAATAAGTTTGTTCATTTAATTTTCTAATTTGATTTATTCATTCATATAACAATTTTTCATATTTTTGTATTAGGTTCATTTACAGATATGTGGTACAACAAGGTCGCCAAAATAAGTTTTTATTTGTCAATCCTAATATCGTCGCCACTCAAGGGAGTTCATTCGACGATCGTGTTCAGAATCTGTTCAGACGTTGCAATGACGTAAAATCAAAAGAACAAGTTATGCTTGTCCCTTGGAACCATGGGTAAGTTTAAAAAGTTGTCATTTTTCCGACCCATATCAATAATTTCTTTGTTTAACATTTGAGCTATAATTTTTTTGTTTTTCTTATACAGTGAACATTGGATGTTGCTTATTTTGGCACCATATGCATATCATGTTTATTGTTGTGATCCGGTGAATTCAGAGCTAAATAACCGTGAGGAGATTGTATCAGTGATCGTCAGCACTTTCAATCTTTTTTCTCTATGAATCTTCCTGATGTCGAGATCCCTGATACTCTACGCATTAAGCAACCTCAGGTAAGTAACTTTAGCAGAAATTTTTGAACATTTATAATAATTAAGTAGAATAATATATATGCATTTTTTAAAAAGTTTCAATTTAATAATAAATTACTCATATTTTTAAATAATTAGTGTCCACACCAACCGGACAATGTGGCATGTGGATACTACTTAATGAGGATGTTGAAGGATTTGATTGAACATGCGAGTCCCGGGCATTACTTGAGAACGGTATTCTTAATTATAATTTACAAATTATTTTTGAAACTATAAATTTAATCAAATAATTAATTAATATATTTTACTTTATATTTCTTGCAGCTAACAAGCACATCATATACAGAGGCACAAATTGATGAGTTGCGACAAGAATGGGCGACATATATGTTGCCGATAATCCAAAGTTACCGACCTCGTTGATAGGTTTTTTTAAAATTTTTTAACTCTTTCTTCATACACAATGCAATATTTGTTCATTTTGAATATTTCTAACAAATATTGTATTTCTTGTATATATCTAACAAATATTTTTTTTTTCTTTCAATTCAATTAATTATTAAATTAATTTAAATTTAGATTAAAATAATTTCAATTTAAATTAATATTATTTCAATTTAATTAATTATTAAATTAATTTAAATTTAGATTAAAATAATTTCAATTTAAATTAATATTATTTCAATTTAATTAGATTAAAATAATTTCAATTTAAATTAATATTATTTCAATTTAATTAATTGTTAAATCAAATTAAAATAATATTAATTATAAATTTATTTAATTTATTTTTTTTAGGAGACTTTCAATGTCTCCCATTGGGAGATGTGTTGACTTTCCACCTCTCCCAGTGGGAGACGTGGGAAGTGAGGCACGTCTCCCAATGGGAGACGTGGGATATATACCTACAATGACCCTAGCAACAATGTCTCACTAAGTGGGAGACATTGTAGACTTCCAATGTCTCCCAATTAAAGTCATAAAACCTCTATTTTGTTGTACTGTATAACATTTCACTAAAATGTTTAATGTATACATTGAGATCCCAAAAATATAATTTAAAGGTTAATTATAGGAAAATATTTACAACCAGCTGACCTAAGCGGCAAAATAGGGTTTAACCCTAATTCCTCTTTCAACCCTCGGCTGCGGCGGTCGAGCAGCCGCATATGTACACATGATCACCTAAGCTCTCCAACTAAAGGATGATCCAGCTTTCTTTTGCCTTTACCTGCACCACATAGCACCCGTGAGCCGAAGCCCAGCAAGAAAACTCAATATGCTCATTAACAGTATTTACATGTTACTAAATCATAATGTGCATGCCTAGCAATAATAGCCCTATTCATGCATGCAAATAGGTTCAGATAATGATGGGTGATCTTGTCCTCCTAAATGGATGACTATCAAGTCAATCCTAATCAGATGAGTGATTTAACACTTTGAGGTTCTGTTAACCATGCTGGGGCTTATAGCCTTAATCAGATGAGTGATTTAACACTTTGAAGTTCTGATAACCATGATGGGGCTTATAGCCCTAATGAGATGAGTGGTTTAACACTTGAGGTTCTGATAACCATGCTGGGGTGTATAGCCCTAATCAGATGTGTGATTTAACACTTGAGGTTATGATAACCATGCTGGGGCTTGAAGCCCATAGCCATGTGACGATGCAATCACCTGGACTGTAATGCCTTAAACTCCAGGGACTGTTACGGTGTGCATTTTAAACAGTGTTAAACTTGCTAATCGAGACATTTGGCCATATTCGTGTAACTAAGTATGATTAGCTGTTTAGGTTAAAATTTTTGGTTAAGATACAACATTTCACTAAAATGTTTACTGTATACATTGGGATCCCAAAAATATAATTTAAAGGTTAATTACAATAAAAGATTTACAACTAGCTGACCTAAGCGACAAAATAGGGTTTAACCCTAGTTCCTCTTTAAACCCTCGCCCGTGGTGGTAGAGCAGCCGAATATGTACACATCGTCCCCTAAGTTCTCCAACTAAAGGATGGTCTAGCTGTCTTTTGCCATTACCTGCACCACATAGCACCCGTGAGCCGAAGCTCAGCAAGAAAACTTAATATGCTCATGGACAAGTAATAACATGTTACTAAATCATAATAGGCATGCCTAGCAGTAATAACCCTACTCATGCATGCAAGCAGGTACAAATAAATGTTTGTGAAGTCCTGTGCTCTAAGTAGAAGACTAATAAGTCTCTCGCTCTGGCGTAGATGACTAATAAGTCTCTTTGAGGTAGATGACTAATAAGTCTCTCTGAATAATTGACTAATAAGTCATTCTTTAAATAGATAACTAATCAGTCTATCTCTGTATAGATGAGTAAAAAAGTCTATCCCTGTTAGATGACTGATCAGTCTATCTCGATTAGATGATTGATAAGTCTATCTCGGTTAGATGTCTGATAAGTCTATCACGGTCAGATGACTAATAAGTCTATTCCAGTCAGATGACTGATAAGTTTATCCTGGTTAGATGACTAATAAGTCTATCTCGGTCAGATGACTGATAAGTCCATCCCGATCAGATGATTAATAAGTCCATCTTGATTAGATGAATGATAAGTCCATCTCTGTGTAGATAACTGATAAGTCTGTCTCTTAGGTCCCATACCCTCGTAGCCATGTGACGTGTAGGTCACCTTAGCCTTTCTGGCTCTGGCTCTAAATAGCTATCCTTTAGACTAGACAAGCGATTTTAGTTTTCATCGAACTTAAGGTCGGTCAAGCATTTCATGCTTATGATGAAAATGCTTATGTTGATTAGATCTAATCTTTACGGCTTGCGTTAAACACACTAAAACCGTCCTTGACTCATAAGTCAATGCCATATGCACAGTGCTCGATACTACTGCCGAACTGGACTAGTAAGTCACATCTTCATAGTTAATACCGACACCATTGTCAATTCTTACTAATAAGTCAGTGGCATTCACAAGTGAGCAAGATTTGCTAAGCATTTGATATGCAATCAATGTCCACATTTAAACACTCAACATGCCTCAATAATAACCATGCATGTCACATATGGGGTGCAATTTTCTTACCTCTGGTTCGAGCGAGAAATAACAATTGAACGACCCTTGAGAACGATCAATCCTTTAACCCCTTAGCGGTCACCTAGTCATAACCACATATAACTTCCAATTAATAAAAATGAGCATTGAAAGGTTCTTGACCTAAACCTCACTTCCAGAACCCCAAATCGTACCCAAATGGTGAGTAGATTCGATCCCGAGCCCTAGGAATTGAAACCTCGAGCCAAAAACCCTAAAAAATGCCCAAAATAGAAACCTGAAACAATAGGGTAGTGCTACAATGCTGCCCCCCTAGCGCCTCAACGCTATTGGCAGAGCTGAAGGCCCCCTGGCTAGCGCTGTAGCTAGGACCAGGCTGATCAGCCATGGTTTTTCCCTCCTTCAATTCCTCCATTTCCAACCTTAAAAAAAAAAGCTTCTAAACCTCAATTAAACTCCCAAATGAACCCAAAAACCATATACAAAAGTCCTAGGCATCATAACCCAAGCAACCATTGTCAAAAACTCCCATTAGTTCTCATTATCAAACTTGAAAACCCAATTGAAACTCAAATGAAAAACAGGGCAAGAACAAGAGTTTTAATGGCTAGAAACTCACCTCAATCTCATAATCACACCCTCTTCAATGGTAGAATGCAACCCTAGCTCATCAAAGCTTAGTTCCTTAGCTTGGTTCCTCAAAAGGAGCTTCAAAATTCAAAGAGAAATGAAGGGAAATGATGATCGAGAGAAGGTGAAGGAGATGCTCTGTTTTCTACAGCCTTCTACAACTTTAATGGCTGATATATATCCTTTAGGGTCGAAAGACTAAAATACCCTTAGGTCAGTTAAAATCCTCTTAAGGCCACCAAGGGTAAAACCGTCCTTTCCCACCTACCTTGTTAATCATAATTAACACCCTCCAATTCCCGTTATTCCCAATATTCTCAAATGTTAATAAATCATCTCCCATTACCCTTTAATTCTTGGTAATGTTCTAATCACCAAATTACCTCGAGACTCACCCCGAGCCTTGAAACTAACCCTGTTATGACCAGACCGATAACTTTCATTCAAAGATCATCTCATGCCGAATGGCTCGAACAAATGCACAATATAATGTTTTATTATTTATAATTCACAAACATGCATGAAAATATACAATTACGCCCTCAACGGGCCAAATTACCAAAATGCCCTTACAATAAAATGTGGACCCATATGCATGTATTTATCATCATATAATAATATAATTCACATAACACATGCATATAATCATTTAATGACATAATAAATCAATTATGGTCCTCCCAACCTCCTAATCAAGGTCCTAAACCTTATTAGGAAATTTTGGGGCATTACATGGGCCTTCTGGCCTTGGCTCTAAGTGACTAGCCATAGGCTAGACAAGCGCTTTTAGTTTTCATCGAACTTGAGATCGGTCCGGCATTAATGCTCATGATTAGTCAATCAATACTGATGTCGATTAGATCTAATCTTTTCGGCTTGTGTTAAACACGCTAAGATCGTTCTTGACTCTTATGCCAATACCATATGACCAGTGCTTCTTACTACTGCCAAACTTGACTAGTGAGTCACAACTTCACAGTTAATACCAATACCATTGTCGATTTCTGACTCATGGGTCAGTGCCATGCACAAGTAAGCAATGTAACCAGGCCTATATCATATGTCAAGTATCCAAATGCAGGGCATTCAACATGCTTACTTAACAATTGCTAGCATAATTATGATCATGCACAAACACAAAGACTCAAGCTCTGATCAATCTCATATTTAACATTCATGGCATGCCCTAATCACATGTTTCTCATGCATCACATACTGGGTGCAGTTTTCTTACCTCTGGTTCGAGTGAGAAATAACAATTTAATGAACCTTGAGAATGATCGATCCTTTAATCCCTTTGCAGTCACCTAGTCATAACCAAATATAACCTCCATTAATGAAAATCAACAATGAAAGTTTCTTAACCTAAACCTCACTCTCGGGACCCCAAATTGTACCCAAACAATGAGTAGATTCGATCTCAAGCCATAGGAATTGAAACCCTGAGCCAAAAACCCTCAAACGTGCCTAAAACAGGGATCTGGAAAAGCAAGGTAGCGCTAACTCCCTAGCGCCCCAGCGCCCTTGGCAGAGCAAAATGCCTCTGGCTAGCGCTGTAGCGCCCAGTGATTGGTGCTGTAGCGCTACAACCAGGGTTTTCAACCCTGGTTTTCCCATCCTTCGACACCACCATTTCCAACATGAAAAACAGCTTCCAAACCTCATTTAGACTCCCAAATGAACCCAAAATCCATCTACACATGTCCAAAGCATCATAACCTACCCAAACTTTGCCAAAAACAGCATTGAATTCTCAACTTTCAAACCAAAAACCCAACTGAAACTCAATAAGAAAACAGAGATTCTATGATTAAAAACTTACATGAAGCTCAGAATTACACCCTCTTCAATGGTAGAACATAACCAAAAACCCTCAAGGCTTGGTTCCCTAGCTTTGGTCCTCAAAAGGAGCTTCAAGATTCAAAGAGAAATGAAGGGAAATGATTAACGGGAGAAGGTGAAGAACTATGCTCTGTTTTGGTTCAGCCTTCCACAACCTTTACAAAGGTTCAAATATATCCTTAGGTGAAAAGACTAAAATTCCCTCAAGCCTAATTAAAACCCTTAACAGCCACCAAGGGAAAAATCATCCTTTCCCGCCTATCTCATTAATCATAATTAACACACTTCAATTCCTGTTATTCTCAATATCCTCAAATTCTAATAAATCATATCCCATTACCCTTTAATTCCCGGTAATGTTCTAATCCTCAAATTTCCCCGAGACTCACCCCGAGCCCCCAAATTAACCTCGTTATGACCAGACCGACAACTTGCATTCAAAGATCGTCTCATGGCGAATGGCTCGAACATATCCACATGTGATGTGTTATTATTCATAATTCACCAACATGCATGAAAATACACAATTACGCCCTCAACGGGTCATATTACCAAAATGCCCTTATAATTAAAAGTGGACCCATATGCATGCATTTATCATCATATAATAATATAATTCACATAAACATGCATATAATCATTTAATACCATAATAAATCAATTATGGCCCTCCCGACCACCTAATCAAGGTCCTAAACCTTATTAGGAATTTTGGGGCATTACAATTATTATGTGAATTGATATTTGTAAATAGTTTTAACTTTTAGAAATGGTAATTAATGAAAAAAATTCATTTTTCTTCCTAAATTCACTGAGAAATGATTTTTTAATTAATTAATATTATTAATAATAATGAAACTGAAATAATTAATAAAATCTGCTATGATATTTGTATTAGTACGTGTTATCCCCAAAATTTCAGTTCGATGACGTGGCAATCAGAAGTGACAAGTGGCAATGCATGGTCAGTAAATGGCACATTAATAGTCAATAAATTTGTTGGCTCTTTGGAGTTGTAATAAAGTGATCTGATCGATCTGATAGAATTTCTATCCGACCGGTGAAGATTTTTGACTGACCAGTCAAGGGTTTTGCTAGACCAGAGATGTGTCATGCTAGACCAGAGAAGTGTCATGCTAGACCAGAGATATGCCATGTTAGACCAGAGATGTGTCATGTTAGACCAGAGAAGTGTCATGCTAGAACAGAGATGTGCCATGTTAGACCAGAGATGTGTCATGTTAGACCGGTGGAGTGCATGGCCGATCAGTGAGGTGTTTGGCCGACCGGTGGAGTGCATGGCCGACCGGTGAAGTATTTGGCCGACCGATGGAGTGCATGACCGACCAGTAAAGTATTTTGCCGACCGGTGAGGTGCTTGACCGACCGGAGGAGTGCTTGCCCGATCGGAGGAGTGCTTGGCCGACCAGATAGGTTTTTGGCTGACCAGTCAGGTGCTTTGCCGACCAGTGAGGTGGTTGACCGACCGGAGGAGTGCTTGGCTGACTAGTAAGGTGCTTGGCCGACCAGGGAGGTGTTTGGCCGACCGGTCAAATGTTTTGGCCGACTAGTTTTTCTCCAAGGAGTGACGTCGACTTACTGAACAGATTATTGTTATGCAAGCAAAGTTCGAGCAACGGCTTAGACTAGAATCAGTGGTGCCTACGCGGGAATCTCTAAGTTTATCCCAAAGAAGTCGCATATTGTTGTATTTTAAATGTTATTATTAATTAAATATTGTGAGAGTAACAGAAATGATCCGGTCAAAGGGAATATCTGATGTAGGATCCATGAGCCTATAAATAAATGGCTCATGGCATCATTTTGGGGATCTGATCTTTTTAGACTGAGAAAAACTCTCTAGTTTGGAGACTTTGGGACTGTTGCTTGGGGTATTCTTGGGGAATTTTCTAAGAGAGTTTAGGGAGGGAAACTATGTATTTTTCTTCTTACACTTAACAAACTCAGTTGGCTCATTTTCATCTGTTCTTAAGTGTAGGATATATATCACAACTCCAAGTGGATTAGGCTATTACCAATAAATTGGGGCTGAACCACTATAAAATTATCTTTGTCGTATTTTTCTCTTGAAGGTTCATTGTAGTTTTGACGTCTACTCGTCGTTGGCCAAAATTGTGGTCAACATTTTGGTTCTTTCATTGAGAGCATGAAGAGAAGAAACACACGAATATCGTATCAAATGGCGCCCAAGAATACCAGTGTGGCATCCAAAAAGTCAGGCACGTTAAAAGAGCCTGCTAGATCAGAAGGTCCTGGACCGCAGAACCTAGAGACTGAGCCCAGGGTCTTTCTCAAGGAGACCACTCCAGAAGTTGAACAACTCTAGGAAGCAATAGGTGCTTTCCAAGAGGAGATGGTGCCATTCAATGCTCAGCAGGAATCTTTCGCTAAAGAGATGGCCAGGCAGAGAGCTGCGTTAGAGCAGGAAAGGCACGATATGGAGGCCAGAATCGAGGAGCTCAGACATCGACATGAGGAAGTCGACCGGAGACATGGTGAAGTAGCACTTGCTCTAGAAGTGGCTACCCAATTGGCCCAAGCCAATGCTCAAGCCGCGGCACAAGCAACCACCCAAGGAACAAGAAATAATAATCCTGATCGGAGGACCACTGACAGAGCCAATTCTCGGGGAACGGACAGAAGCAGGAGTAACCCCCCTGGTCGGGAAGATGATGGGGACCGATCTAGAACTGCCTCGACGCAAAGGGAGCACTCTAGAACCCCCTCCAGGAGCCACCGATCAGAAACTTCTAGATTAGGAAATCACCGATCGGGCAGTAAAAAGACTCCACCCAGGCAGGATCAGACCAGAACTCCTTGAGATATGAGGACTTCAAAATTCAAAGATGGGCATGGTTGTGATGAGGCTAATAGCCATCACACCGACCAGTCAAAGGAAAAGGAAGGCAACGACCAACAAGGAGGAAAAGACTGCTCGAGACGTACTGAAAAGCCTCCACTGCACCCCGGCCAGCAGCGTAGTAGGAGAGAGCAAGTCCCGCGTAGTAAGCCCTCTAGAAAATCGAAGAGTACGGTGTTCGATCGGGCAGGAGAGCATGCTTCCTAGAAGGATCTAAGGGATGTTATCACCAAAAAGAGGAGGATCGTCCCAGTCGAAGGGCAAAATCTAAACCGCCCTGCCAGTCAAGTAGAAATACTTGACGACAGTGCACTAGATGGTAATGCCCGACCAGGCGGTCAAGACCCTGGAACTTCGTCAGTTGCACCAGCCATCCAAGCCTAGCTTGACGAGCTAACAGCTGTAGTGCAAGGTTTGTCAAAACGATCTTCTGGGATGGATGCGATAGAACACCGGAGTGGCAGCCCATTTTGTACCCTAATTAGAGCAGCCTAGCCGCCGGCAAAATATAAAGCAGTGGTTCTGCCAATATATACAGAAAAGGCAGATCCCGTCATACATGTTGGGAAGTTTGAGGACCAGATGGAATTGCTCAGAGTAAGTGACGATTATCAGTGTAGAGTTTTCTAGACTACTTTGTGAGATACCGCCCAGGAATGGTATTGGAAGTTTAAGGCGAACTTCATTACCTCTTGGGAAGCATTCAGGAAAGAGTTTTGTAGACAATTCAACACTGCCCGGACTCCACCAGTTTATGCCAACCACTTGGCAGATATCAAACAAGGGAAAGATGAGTCTTTAAAGAATTATATACAAAGATTCATGAGAGAAGCCAATGGAGCAACTGCTGTAGGAGACGAGGGGAAGATGGTTGCCATATCTGCTAGGATAACTTATCGGAGCCCTTTGTGGGATAATATACATAGAAATCCAATTTCAACACTTCAACAATTTCTTGACCGAGCAGACAAGTATATGAAATTGGATGATGCAATCGAGAAAGAGGAGAATGGCATAAACAATCCGGGCGGATCAACTGACTCTCCTAATAATGGTGGGAAGAAACATGGAGATAACGGGCCTCACCACCATGAGGAAAAGAAAGCAAAGTTGAGTTCAAATGAAAAGCCAACCAAGTATGAGCCTCAGTTCACTAATTAGACCACTCTCTCGACCAGCCGAGCGGAAATATATCTTGCTAGTCATGAAGAGGTTCCCTACAAGAAACCTCCACCCATCAGGAAAGAGATGAGGAAGAGAGATATGAATAAGTTTTGTCGTTTCCATGGAGATTATGGTCACGACACGAATGAATGCAATCACCTCAAGGATGGGATAGAGTTTCTTCTCCGGTCGGGCAAGTTGAGAAAGTACCGGGCAGAGACACCCCAAGGAGAAGGAGGCAGCAACAATCCTGGGTTCAAACAACAAAGATCTCCACCCTTGCAGCCCAGACTTGTGGACTTTACCTTAGACACTATATGTAGAGGTCCACACTTGGCTGAGGATAGCAACGAAGCAAGGGAGAGGTATGCTGAGCGGGAGTGCTAGGATCAGGAGCCACTAGAATGGCGAGCGTCTGTGAATATATTATTTCTAAATACCGCTTTCAGAGTGGTATTTTAATTTCAAGTTGTTTAACTTGTTATTTAAATTTGGTTTATGAGCTAGTTATTTGCTGACCAATCATCTATTTTTGAACAATTTTTGTTGTTTAAGACTCGTTATTAGACACATTTTGTCATTTTTAATTTACGAGTAATAAAAGAGACTACGCGCAGCGTGGTCGATTCTTTCTACAAATGTGCATGTGTGTTAATTATTCAAACAGTGTTCAACTAGTCGGTAAAATCAGACAGTGTTCAACTGGTCGATACGTTCAAGCAGTGTTCAACTGCTCGAATATTTTTAATATATTCTATGTGTTTCACGAGCAATAAACTGCTCGAACAGATTCGGTTAAGTAGCAAGTGACCCAGGATCTTTCAACCCTCGATCGATTGGGGGCACATGGGGTATGCTGGTATATAATTTAACACAGGCAATAAGAGCACGAGTAAACATATTTGTTTTTAGGCTGACTTGTAAAATTTTGAAGTAAAAGAAGGCCATTAAGCTAACTTGTTTGACAAAGCTTAAGTAACTTGGAATTTTTCAAAATTTCAAGTTAGAAGAAAATATTTGTGTGACAGTAAACGTTATGCTCATAAAATGTTAGAGCAATAAGAGTGTGAGAAAGTATACTTAGTAAGGACTTATGAAATGTCTAGAATTTCTAAGTTAGAAAACTAAGTACTCATGCGAAAATATAAGGCATACATCAGAGTGACTTTACTATTCACAAAAAACTTATAACTTTTTAAGTCTAGAAAGACTATGTTTCAAGTTAACAAAGAAAAGTAAAGTATAATTGCATGAACCATAAAGATTTTGTGCAAACCCGAGGACATAAGGGCATGCATTCGAGCGGTTAGGCTGTGGTATTCGAGTAGATGGCGTGCATCCAAGGAGCCAGGCAACAAGAGGTGCCTGAGCGGATGCCGAGTGTGTCCGAGCAGGCCCACGCGCGTCCGAGTGTTGGGATGCATGTCCGAGGAGCTGCTGGCTGGGAATCCGAGAAGCTGCGTCCGAGCGAATAGTGGTTGCGTGTTCGAGCAGCTGGGAGTGCATCCGAGCGGATGTTGGCTACATGTACGAGCAGCTGGGGCTGCATCCGAGTGGATGGTGGCATGGGTCTAAGTGGATTGTGGCAAGTGTCCGAGCGGCTGGGGTGCATCCAAGGAGCAGCATGTCCGAGGAGTAGCATTGCCAAGAAGCTGTTTAGGTTCCGAGGCACAAGGCTTCCAAGGGACAAAAGAAATTTGATCGGTTAGGAATGGTAAAAGAAACAAGATTGATGGGCTAAAGGAAACGTTTGATCGTGGGTTTACTACAAAAGTGAAAGTTACTGACCGGATGGAAGCTTTTGGATGACCTCAAAAACATTTTGCTAGAGAAAACGTTTATCATACGAGTAAATCATATAATAAACTTGGGGGGAAAATGTTATCCCCAAAATTTCAGTTCGATGACGTGGCAATCAGAAGTGACAAGTGGCAATGCATGGTCAGTAAATGGCACATTAATTGTCAATAAATTTGTTGGCTCTTCGGAGTTGTGATAAAGTGATCTGATCGATCTGTTAGAATCTCTGTTCGACCGGTGAAGATTTTTGACTGACCAGTGAAGTGTTTTGTTAGACTAGAGATGTGTCATGCTAGACCAGAGAAGTGTCATGCTAGACCAGAGATGTGCCATGTTAGATCAGAGATGTGTCATGTTAGACCAGAGAAGTGTCATGCTAGACCAGAGATGTGCCATGTTAGACCAGAGATGTGTCATGTTAGACAGGTGGAGTGCATGGCCAACCAGTGAGGTGTTTGGCCGACTGGTGGAGTGCATGGCAGACCGGTGAGATGTTTGGCCGACTGGTGAAGTATTTGGCCGACCGGTGGAGTGCATTGCCGACCAGTGAAGTATTTGGCCGAATGGTGAGGTGCTTGACCGACCGGAGGAGTGCTTGCCCGACCGAAGGAGTGGTTGGCCGATTAGATAGGTGTTTGGCCGACAAGTCAGGTGCTTGGCCGACCGGTGAGGTGCTTGACCGACCGGAGGAGTGCTTGCCCGACCAGTGAGGTGGTTGGCCGACCAGGGGGTGTTTGGCCGACCGGTGGAGTGCATGGCCGACCGGTCAAATGTTTTGGCCGACCAGTTTTTCTCCAAGGAGTGACGTCGACTTACTGAACAGATTATTGTTATGCAAGCGAAGTTCCAGCAACGGCTTAGACTAGAATCAGTCGTGCCTACGCGGGGATCTCTCAGTTTATCACAAAGAAGTTGCATATTATTGTATTTTAAATGTTATTATTAATTAAATATTGTGAGAGTAACAGAAATGACCCAGTCAAAGGGAATATCTGATGTACTATCCATGAGCCTATAAATAGATGGCTCATGGCATCATTTTGGGGATCTGATCTTTTTAGACTGAGAAAAACTCTCTAGTTTGGAGACTTTGAGACTGTTACTTGGGGTATTCTTGGGGCATTTTCTAAGAGAGTATAGAAGAGAAACTATGTATTTTTCTACTTACACTTAACAAACTCAGTTGGCTCAAGTTCATCTGATCTTAAGTGTAGGATATATATCACAACTCCAAGTGGATTAGGCTATTACCAATTAATTGGGGATGAACCACTATAAAATTATCTGTGTCGTATTTTTCTCTTGAAGGTTCATTGTAGTTTTGACGTCTACTCGTCGTTCACTACAACAAAATAGGCATTTAATGGCTATATGGGGGAGAAATTGTAGACATTTAATGTCTCCCCCTAGGGGAGACGTCGTTGCAGGAGCCATCTAAAGTGGCCATATGACGTCTCCCATGGGGAGACTTTGTAGACTTCCAACGTCTCCCCCTGGGAGACGCATAGGGTGTACGTGTACAACCTATGACATCTCCCAGGGGGAGACGTTGGAAGTCTACAAAGTCTCCCCATGGTAGACGTCATAGGTACCTACAACGTCTCCCATGGGGAGACTTTGTAGACTTCCAACGTCTCCCCCTGGGAGACGTCATTGGTTTTTGTAATTTTTTTTAAAAATAATTAAATAATTATTTTCAGTATATTAATTAATAGAATTAAATATATTAATTTTTTTTTTGAAATAGAATTAAATATATTAATTAAAAAATCTAAATTATATGCAATTTTAAATTGTGAATTTTCATTAATAAAACCAAAATGTGTATATAATATGTTTTTGCTAGCTAAATATACAAAATTGTAATATTTGTTGTTAAGCATACAAAATTAACAAATATTACTCTAGCTAGCTAGACATATGGTAAGAAATAAAATGTAAAAAAAAACCTAATATGTGGGACGATGACCTTGAATTATCGGTAGCATATGGTTCGCCCAGTGTTGTCGCAGTTCATTAATATGTGCTGGTGTATATGGCGTAATGTTTAGCTACAAAAAAATACAAAGTAAAATATATTAGTTAATTATTATTTAATTATATATACTTTAATAATAAATAAATTGTTAACTATGTCTATGAAAAATTAAACTAAAAAAAAATACTAAATAAGCATACGAAAAATTGGGCAGCATTTCCCCTATATTAGTAACTTAACCATCTGTCAATCTAATCAAATACAATCGAATAAGCACAACACAATACAAATATAATAATAGAATAATAAAATACACAATTCTAGACAAAATCAAGCAGCATTTCCCCTATAATAGTGATCTAACCATCTGTGAACAACAAGTCAAAAAATTCAAATAACACACAATAAGTTTCTTCCTTATAGCTCCGCAGCACACAAACAAATTTTTCAGAACCTACTTCACTAAAACACACAGTTCTCAACCTTCTGTTATCACCGAAACACACAATTTTAATCTCAGAACCTACTTCACTATGGATGAATATTTAAGATATTTAAACCCCTCTAACAAAAGTTTGATAATACTAAAACAAGAAAGAAGATCATGTATGTACCACTTGCAATTAATAGTCCTTGCTAACAAATTTACTTCACTTTACAAAGAGCACACTTTGCTATTAAATTCACAACCTACAAAACTAAATTAATTAATAAATAAAATATTAATAAACAAACTTCATTAAATAATTAGATTAACAATAATTTATTATTGAAATTTTAGAAACTTAAAAACCTCAAATGTGTGCTTGAAATCGAAAATTTGAAGCAAAAATCTCAGTTAAAACCACAACTTAAAATTTTTAATTAATTAATTAATAAAAGATTACTAAATCAATAAAATAACATAACTATATATAAATAACCTACTTAAATTTTAATAAAGATTACAAATATATATAATTTACTAATTAAATAATAATATAAATTAAAAAAAAATATAAACATTATAAACTTGAATTACTATTTTGTATGTAAAATTCAAATTAAATTATTTTTCTTATTTTAGACAATTATTAAATACATTTTAGCAAATATATATTTACATATATATACTTAACAAACATTAAAAATTAATTAAAAAATGTATAATTTTCGGATTAAATAGTAATAAAAAATTAAAAATAGTAAATAATGTGGTATCATCTTAAAATTAAACAATATAGTATCTCAAATATACATAAAAATTATTTTTCATACTTTAAACTAATATTTCTAATAAAACCCACAAATTATATTAAAAAAATGCACAAAAATAATTTTGTATACCATTCTAACTATAATACATTGTTTAATCTTGAAATCCTACCTCAAATATGCTTTAAATCCACTTTTTTGAGCCAAAAATCACCCAAAACCGCAACTCATAAACCCTAAAATCCCAATATCAATTCCTTAATAACTAGAGACAATAAGCATGAAAATTATCCTAACTATTATACAACACTTATAAATAATAAAAACTTACCTCAAATGAGACTTTATAGCCTAAAATCGGCCAAAATCGTCAAAAAATTGCCCTGAAATCGCCCAGAAAATCGCCCTTCTCCGCCTCTGGTTCGTGCGCTCGGGGAAGAAGAAAGAAAGGCTGAATATATATTAGGCCAAACATTTAACGTCTCCCCTGGGAAGACGTGCCAGACATCTAACGTCTCCCCTGGGGAGACGTCCCATGTGGCACGTCTCCCCAGGGGAGATGTTAGATGTCGGGCACGTCTTCCCAGGGGAGACGTCAGATGCTCTTACAAGTCTGATATTTTATAAATAAATAATTTTATATTCATATTTTTCAATTAACGTCTCCCACCACTTTTAATGACTTACCTTGGTAGTCATCAACAATAACTTTTAATGACTTACACCATTAGACTTTAAATATCCCTGAATACTTTTAATGACTTACACCATTGGTGTAAGTCATTATAGAGAGTCATTAAAAGTGAAAATTGTTGTAGTGGTTGGCCAAAATCGTGGTCGGCAGTATGTTTTAGATTTTAATAATAAACTAGTTCTAAACTTTTAGAAATAGTAATTAATGAATAAGATCTGTAATTAATTTTATTAAAATTTGTCATTTTAATTGAGATATATATTATATTAAAATGAATATAACAATTCTTAAATACAAAGTATTACAAACACAATTAATTTTATAACTGAATTAAACAGTTATAATAATTAAATATCTAATCAAATTATAATTTAAATTTAAACGTATATTATTATTATTACTATTAATATTATGTATATATAGATTTTTTTAAATAATCATTATTAATGAACTATTTTTAAAAGAAATTTTTACACTAAACACTACCATAACCCAAAAATTAACATATATATGACCACACAGAGATTTTTACATTTATACGGTCGATGTATGTTTTTTTTCATCTTTTTTACAGTTAATATCCGTCAACACATAATTAAAGCCATCACTCTGACCCAAACATTTGAAGTCCTTTCTTTTGTACCAGGTGGAGGCGGACCTTTCGTGGTGTTGCTCGCGGTGGGGATCGGTGCGTCGACGATGGGTGTTTAGGGATGTAGTTGTTCGTCGATGGTAAAGATGATGGTGACGCGCATGAGAAATCTCTGATTGATGGTGGTGTTATTGTCCTCTACCTCTTCCCCTTGCCCATAATGAGACGAGAAGTCGTCGAGGCGATTCTCTAGGCGTTGAAGGGAATGAGCACCGATCGACATATTCCTGCGAAGATAACTTTAATGGTTGCCAACTCGATCGATGTTTACTTGTTCATAGTTCTTCTCTGTCATTGTCTCAAAGTTCACCAATCGTGGGCATCTCACCTTAAGCTGCTTTTCTACTTTGTTATTGCTTCCCATGTTTCATGCACCACCTCACCAAAAAAAAAAAAAAATTATATATAAATGTATCATAGTTATATCATAGTAGTTTGTGTTCTTTCATTGCAGTATATTTACCCAACACTTTCTTTTCCTATTTTTCTGCTCTGGTTATTTTCTCTTCTCTCAAATTGCACATGAGTTATATATGTATAAATATATATATATGTCTTTTGTTAATTGGAAGAAAAAATCACAAACATAAATTTATATATCTATGATGACCAAGCAAAATACAATAAAATCTGTTAACTAATAAGCTAACCACATTATATATATATATGTCTTCGTCCAATTGCTTGACACTCAAAAGGGTCTGTATGTCTCAGTCTTAGTGAAGTGAAAATGGCCAGGAAAAAAAAAAGAAAGAGTGACAGTGAGAAAGAGAGAAAGAAATTTTTTTAGAGAAGAAGAGAGAAGAGAGAGGCTTTGTTGCGTAAACAAAGGTTTCAAATTTATAGTTGTGAATCAGTGGGGTCCACTCTAAGATTTTCAGTCATTTATATTTATATATCACAAAATTACCCATTTATTTTATTTTATTATATAAAAAAAACAACCCTTAATTTTAATGAAAATGACTAATTAATTAATTAATTAGTTTGGCCCACTGTACTATTTCCTTAATGCATACACTCATTTAGTTTTTTTTTAGATTATAATTGAATGCTTTCTTTACCGTATATATACTATATAATATAAACTTAGTTTTGTTGACTAGTCGAAACACTAAAATGTGATAAATATGTTACAACTCTTATTTTTATGCATGTGTCAACAACCATAGATACTAAGTTATTAAATATTTAATTTGTTTCTTTATATATATATTATGTAATTATGTTGTACATGAGTATATATATACGATTCTTGTTTCTGCCAAAACAAAATTATTGTTTTGTTGTTGTTTTTTAGCTTATGTTGGGTTGATGCAATGCATTGATTGTATTGTTGTGGGGTTGATGTCTAGTTGATTTTAAGTTATTTTGTTTAACACTATATTGTTTAGGTTTAGGTATAGTTGTCTAATATCATTTTGTTTCAGTATTGTTTTTTAGTTATTTAGGTTTTCTATATAGTTGTTTTCATGTTATTTTTTTAGTTGTTTAAGTTTAAATATATTTGTTGTGTTAATGTCTAATTTATGTTTAACTGTTCTCCGATATATATATAGATATATTTTTTTTATAAAAAAATGTGTTAGTATGTAATGGGTTGACTTCTAGTTGGTCAATTGTTATTTTTTTAGTTATTTTTTAATGCTGTGAGTTGATGTCTAGTTGTTGTACAATTGTTATTTTCTAGTTGCTTTTTCGATATTGTATTGAAGTGTGTTGCTTTTTAAAAATGTAATGGGTTTCACTGTGTTGTTGCGGGGTTTTGTTTTTGTGTTGTTTAGATTTTATGTATAGTTTTTTCATGTTGATTTTTAGTTGTTTAAGTTTATTTATAGTTGTTCTGTTGTTGTGTTGCTGCTTATTTGTTGTTTAGTTGTTTGCATATATATTTTGATTTTTTTTAAAAAAAAATATGTTAGTATGCAGCGTGTTAATGTTTAGTTGTTGTCATATTGTTGTTTTTTAGTTGTTTCATTGACACCGTATTTTTGTAAATATAAAATTTTAAAAAACATATTTTTGAAAGAAAAAAAATTATGGCACCATAAAAAAGTAAAAAAATACAAAAAAATCTATATTTTTGAAAAATCTCTTTTTAAAATTGATAGATGTCACATTATTGGGACACATCTTTATATATATATTAAAAAATTGCTTAATTAATTAATGATCATAATTTGGAAAAAATAGAATAATAAAATGAAAAAAATATAAAAAAAATGAGGAAATTAGAGTATATTGTAGAAATCTTAAGATGCCACATCACCTTATTGGAACTTAGCTTTATATGTATGTTGACATGGTTTTTTATCCACTTAGCTTTATATGTATGTCGACATGGTTTATTGTCAACTTGAAATAAATCTGAATAGTAAAATAACAATGAAGAACACCAGAACTTGTTATTTGATTAAGTGGCTAAAATTCACCTTGTACACAAGTCTATATTATTTCTGAATTTTTCCTAGAGTTTAGAGCACAAACCTGTTTCTCTAGAGTTTTAGTACATAAAAAATAACGTCCCCCAATATGGGGACCAACCTTCTGTATTTATAGGCAAGGTTGGTGCTTAGGGTATTTCTAAAATGACTAATTGGGTAATTTCTCTTTTTACAATATCATGTATTCAAATACATTTAGTGCCATATATTTGACACCTATTTATAAGTATGTGTATCTTCTAATCAAGATAATAATCCTAGATTTTGTGGGATTATGATATGCACACCTCTGGAATAACAACGTAAGCAAGCTCAATTTGGATGACCTAAACAATCTAATTGTATGAGTGCAACGATGAACAAAGTATACTTTGGGCTTCCTTTCATTAGTTCGATCTAATTGTATTTGAGCTTGGTAATAATGACAACCTTTGATGGGTTGACTCATGACCATCATTCATCCTCGTGATCATGAAGTGACTTGAGATCCTTACGGAGTCTGAGCTTGTCTGAGGCAAGCTGCACATGACCCATTTATCTTTATTCTTTAAGTATGAAGAAAAGAAGAAATGCCAACTCAAATTACGTACTCGGAGCTAATTAACTTAGCACGAGTTTCAGGGTACATCATTTGCCCCCCTAAGTCTTTTCTTGTGTGAGTCGATCTGCTGAGTCTTTAAAGCGAACACAGTGGAGAATTTTCTTACTTCCTGTCACTAAACATGCCCACCTACCTACTCGAGTATTGGTACACATGTTATTATTTGATTTGTGGTTGTTTGATATTTTAGAATGTTTGATAGGAGGTGTCCTTTCACCTTTTTTCGTTGATCCCACATTAAACCCCATCCCTTCAATTTAGAAATTTCGAATCCAACGACTAGGATTATTCCAAAAATTTTCCTTACAACTACCTCCAAAAATTGTTCCTTTATTTTTTTTACTATTACCCGTCTTCTTCGTGTAAGAGGAAATCTCTCGAGGACTTCTAAAACTAGAACCATTTCCTCCTCCTAATCATTATTTCAGGCCATTTTATCAAGCATTTTCATCAATGTGAAGGTCAAAAACTTCGAGACTCAAGGGAAATTCGAGCTTCAACTTTATCTACGTAAGTTTTTCAAACCCTTCTTAATTATCCATATTTTTCTTTTTTCTGCTCTCGACGAAACTAATAAAAATGGGTCCTTTGATCTTTTTTGGTATGTAAATATGGATAAAAAAGTGTTTATGAGCTCCTTTTAAGGATTAAATTTGTAAGAAAATAGGTATTTTTTTTTTTTGGAAATTTCTAGGTTTCTTTACGATTTAAGACACTTAAGGGTCACATAATTGGAGCAGTTTTCTCGAGTGAAAACCTCCTTTAATAAAGGTTATTGTTGAGATTTGTTAAATAAAATTGTTATGTAGTCTTACACAAAATGGTGTAAAAAACTTAACGGTTTTCACTTAAGTTGAAGTGAAAATATGAGATTTTGTTGTAGGCATCTATAATTGAATTTTATGGGTTTAAAGTGATACAAAGAGGTATCTAAGCATGCCTAAAAATTTTGGGGACATTTGGAGGTATTTAAGGTCACTTTTGTGAAATTGACACTGCTCATGTAGTGTTGCGTTTATTGGTATTAAAAGTGTAAATTAGAGTTACGTTGCGGGAATTGGGTTTTTAAAAATTTATTAATATCAGCCAGGATCATACATATATAAATATATTAAATCAAATACAAATAAGTTATAGATTACATCTTGAAGCTTATCAAGCATCTACAAATCTTTTTGTATTAATCAACAATCTTCCAATCCAAATTATGAAAGCACACACTTTGATCTTCCAAACCAATCCTCAAACACAAAAGGACGTGTGTGGACACGTAGGATTCAAAATGTTGATTTAGGACTCTCTAGATGTATTGAACACATGAGATCTAGAGATGTTTGATTGAGAGAAGATGTATTGAATAATTTTTCAGGTTTGGAAAAACTATCACTTTCTTTTCAGAGAGAGTCTGATAGTCTATGAAAATCACTTCTTGTTATTCTTGAAATGTATCACTTCTTTTCACGTTTATAAAGATAATTAACTAATTTAATTAATCTTTATTTTATTTAAAATAAAAATGACAAGTTATAACATATTTAATTATTTAATTTAAATCATATTTAAAAAATAATAATTAAATAATCAAATTATTTGAAATTCAAAATTCAAATCTCACAGATAAGAAATCCATGAGAATGGCGCCACTCATTGTGCAATACAGTGAGTGGAGTGAGTCACATTAGGGTTTTCCCTAATATTCTCATCTTTTTATTTAATTAATATTTAAGACAATATATTTATCTCAAAATAAATAGCAATTATTCCAAAATTAACGTTATCTTAAAATATCAGTTTTAAATAAATATCTTATTCTAAATAAAATAATTATTAATCTCTCATAATATTAATCCAAACAGATTAATATTTATTTTAACATATAGTTTTTCAAAACAAAAACTATATAGTTAAATAATTAATTAATTAAAAATTAATCAATTGCCCATAATTATTACATAATTATTTCCTTGTCCTGGAAAATTAATTTCTTTGCAATTAAGTCATTCTCTCTACAAATCTTTCTTTTGACATCCTTACCCTTGACAGTGTAGGACAGAGGTGTTCTGGGGATCACAGAGGTGTTCTGGGGATCATGGACCTATAAGACGATGCTCCAATACACAGTTAAACTATTTAATCTAATAATATTATTTATTTATTTATATAATTATATTTACAAAGTTTTGTCTTGTAGTCTATTGATATAATCAATAAATGTAGGTCTGTCTTCAATTTATTGGTTCGTTAATTTGAGTTGGTCAAGATTATCATTTTACCCTTCGAATTACCTCTTAATCCTTGAGTACCATTAATTTACTAGTGAATAATTAATCTATAATCATAATATAGATTTGAGCTCAATAACTATTCAGTTTCAGAATTAACCCTTAAGGGAACCAATATTCGATTTGTTAGGAAAGTATGAATTCCATTATTGTATATCATGTTCCCAATGATTCATGATATTGAATCTCCAAAACAAAAGTCATTAGCCTCATTATACTAAGAAACCTTAACAAGTGAATCAAAAGATCCAATATATACAAACAAGAGTTCATGAATACTTAGGATTTGTAGTGATCTACAAATGGTCATCTATTATGATAAAAATTAAATCTTTATGACAAACGAAAAGTTTATAAAGATAATTAATTTTCATCGGTAATGTCATATATAATCTCTATTATATATGTTACACCCCGATTTCAAGACTGAGAATTTTTATCTCGAAGCTTAGGCTCGTAAGGTGTAAGCTCAAGACTAGCACAGTCGTCATGTGATAAGCAAGTCAGAGACAGTCTCGCTGAGTAGCAACTGTGACAATGTCGGGATTGGTGAGCTCAGGAAATATGTAGTCTCAGAGGTGTTTCGAGGTTATAAATTAGGCTCGCAACTCGCAATGGCAATGGTTCAACACTTGTGTAAATTTCTTGATTTATTTCCTGCCCCAGGCAAGACGATACGAGCTCGAGTATTGAAAGCTCAAAGAGGATGGTCTCATCAACATCACTTGTTGGGAACATAGGCAAACCAAGGTGATGAGCTCAGAATATGTAAACAGTCTCGAAGGCGTGTGAATCTAGCGTCCAAGATCGCCAGATGTGTGTGAACGTGTTTATTGTTGTAAAATCCCTATGTTTAAGGGATCTTATGTAATTTGTTATTAAATCCCAAATATCATGGGATATTACCGCATATGTGATAACTGTATGCATTTAATGGCATTATTTTAATTGATTTGTAGAATAACTTCCCGAAATCTATGGGAAGAGATTTGGTAAGCCCCTTTATAAATAGAGTGGGATAATTCATTTGTGAGAAAAATGAGAAATTGATACTCGGAAAACTCTGTACAATTGCTTCCAGAAAGCTATCAAAGAATTCCAAGAAATTAATAACACAGACTCGTGGACTAGACATATTTTAACTGCTGAACCACGTAAAAAATTGTGTCCATATTATTTTTTTCTTCTGGTATAATTTGTTTAATTGATCTTCTTTTCTAAGTTGACGAAAAATGGCGTCAATAGTTTGGTGCTTTCATTGAGAGATATTAAACAAGACGTGAGCCTATTTAGTCAGAAAGCCTCTCAAGTCATCAATGGCTGCTGCGAGTAACCCCAATACGAGTGAGCGACCAATGCCCAATATACTTGAGGAGCAGATACCTCATGCTGAAGATTACCCACGAAGGCCTATAAAGCAGCCTATGGTGGATCCAGATCCTGAAGAAAGGAGTGATTCATCCAACACTCGAGGGCCGCCTGCCCTCAGGCCTGACGAGGATATGTATTACAATCCTGAAAGATATGCTCCAATTGTGGAACTTAAAAATTTCCAATTGCGCAAACAGTTGGTAGAAGCAACAAAGTACAATGAAGAGTTAGCCAGACAGGCTGCTGGCACCAAGGCACCTCCTCGGAGGCCTAGGGGACGTCCTCGTGGGAGCATGACTGCCAGGAAGGTGGAATAGGTGCTGCCACCAACATCCCAGCCAGTTCATCCAAGGCCCTAGAGGAGTAACCATGCTGAGGGTACTACCAACCCGACTGCAAAAGCACAAATAGGAACGAGAAATAGCCAAGCCCCCTCAGTGGCCCGGAACATGAATCTTGATGCTACACAAAACAATCCAGAGCCTGTCCGGGCGAATTTGGGACCCTCTAGGCCCGACAATGGGAGACAGCCACCATCACCCATAAGACACCCACCATCGCCAATAAGGCACCCCTCGCCAGTCAGGAGATTCCTCGACGTGCACATCGAGATGGAAAATGACGTGCTAGGCATGGATAGGGGAATGAAAGAGAAGCTACCTGAGATCGCATGGCTCCTCAGCCTACGGGAAGCTAAATGTCAAGATCATAGACTGCTGGGACAAGGAGGCCAGCAGGGGACCCACCTCGTAATAAGCGAGCTACGACCTATGTAAGTGAAAGTTAAGATTACACTCGGTCCGTGAGCATGTACAACACGGAACCAAGGCATGCGGGGAATTGAGGGAATCAACAGGAACACTTAAACCACAATCAGGGTCAAGACAATCCCCCAAACCCAAATCCGCGAGACCATCTGAATGGCCACGAACAACCAGTGTATAACCCTGTACTGAGACAGGGAGCTGGAATTTTTATTAACGATAACCAGGCCCCTCAGGTCCATACTAGACCACCAGTGGATTTAGTCCAAGAAAGGATTGAACAATCAGAGAGAGCATTTAGGCTCTTACAGAACGAGTGTATCAGGGACAAGGATGAAGAGTTTGATGTAGAGCTCTAGCCCTTTGCCCTACATATCTCCAACACTCCATTCCCTCAGGGATTTTGAATACCTCATGTCCCGCGATTTGACGGAAACTCAGATCCCTACATCCATCTGAGAACGTTCAACACCATTATGCAAGCTAGCAATGTTGGTTACGAGCTCAGGTGTATGTTGTTCCCAGCCACACTTACAGGACCAGCAAAAAACTGGTTTGAGAAGTTCAAAAGGCATTCAATCGCATTTTGGGATCAATTGTCTAGGGACTTTAAAAAGAAATTTAAGGCTATGGTTGGCATCAGGCCCGAGGCCTCAGCCTTAACCAACGTCCGACAACAACAAAATGAGTCACTAAAAAGTTACCTCATGAGGTTTAACTTAGAAGTGGGCCAAGCTCGAGATGTCGATGATAGTGGTCACCTGATGGTGGTTAGAGCAGGCGTAATGCCAGAAAGTCCCCTCTGGGAAAACTTACAAAGGAAACCTGTCAGGTGTTTAATCGAGTTCAATCGAAGGGCCTAGAGGTTTGTCAATGTAGAAGAGGCGAGGTCAGTGCTGAACATGACCTCTCAACCCGTAAGTACAACGACAAACATAAACTCTGCCTCAAACTTGGCAGATCCCTCAACTTTGAAACCCCCTGGGGATAACCCTTCTAAAAGGAAGAAAAATGAAGGGAATAATCCCGAGGCAGATCGAGGGAAGAAGAAGAAAGGGGACAAATATTTCTTCGTATACAAAGTGTATACTGAGCTCAATGAGTCTCGGGAGAATATCTACCTAGCTAATGAAAACCAGGTCCCATTTAGACAACATGACCCCATGAGGAACCAAAAAGCAAAGAGAGATTCGAATAAATATGTAGATTTCACCGAGATATCAGACATACAACCGATGAGTGTTGACAGTTGAAAGATGAGATCGAAGGTTTGATCTTGAGGGGGTATTTCAGACAGTACGTCAGAATCCGAAATCCCCATCAAGCTTCCACAAGCCAAAGGGTAACGACAGCGCCACCTGCCCAAAACAGTAACTCCCGAGCTCGGGAGGATGAGTGACCCCCTCCGATTGATGAAGAATATGTAATAACCATCTCGGGGGGACCTCATAACCCAGGTACACGCAGGAGTGCCCAAAAGAGATATGTAAATGAGCTCAAGACAGGCGACGATTATCCCTACGAACCCGAACCGCGAGCTCCGAAACAACAAATGGTTGAGACTCAACCCATAACCTTTACTGAAGAGGATGCGTCACACATCCAGTTTCCCAATAATGACCTCCTGGTCATAACCCTCCAACTCACGAACAAGAGGGTATGCCGAGTTCTGATTGATAACGGGAGCTCGGTGAATATCCTCTATAAGGCCACTATAGAAAAGATGGGACTCGCGCTTTATGATCTAAAAGAATGTGCAACCATAGTGTACAATTTTTCAGGAGAAGGGATAGCCTATATGGGATCCATTGAACTCCCCCATGACCTTGGGAGACTATCAAGTCTCTGTAACCAAGATGATGGAGTTTGTTGTGGTGGACCTCCCATCGACCTACAATGTACTGCTCGGGAGACCCACCCTAGTTGGGCTGGGGGCAGTGTCATCTGTTAGGCACCTGGTCATCAAGTTCCCGACTTCTAGTGGCATCGGGACACTGAAAGGGGACCAGCTTGCGGGGAGAGAATGTTATAGCATCTCCGTTAGGGGAAAGAAGCAAAAAAGTGCACATACACTTGTAATTATTATGAACAAGGATGGGACGGTCTTCAAGATTGATGAAGAGATCGACCTCAGAATAGAAGAAAGAGCTGACCTCGAACCTCTAGAAGAGCTTGAGGAGGTCAAGCTCGAAGACCCCACAAAGATAGTAAAGGTGGATAAGATGAGACTATTCTATGCGATTACATACTTAAGGAAAATGGTCTCGTCAAATTCCTTTGTTGTTCATGATTTTTGTGTGCAACAACGTGACATAAATATCATGTCCTTTAGCCTTCCTTGGAAGCTAGAGCTTAATCTGCGATGTCATTTTTGACACGCCCGGAGGAGATATTAGGCTAACTATCAATGACCGCCACCTCCCAAGAGCCTAGTCAAGAGATGATCTTGTAAAGCTTCTTGAGCCGTGACTAACTAGTCAGATTACATGGAGCCCTTCCTCTGAGGAAGGAGGATAAATGAAAAGTGTTAGCTAAAGAAGCACTCGGGGGCCACAGACACTTGCTTGACATCTAATGGCAACAAGGATCGTGTTGTCGATTCCGTAAAAGAGGCAAAAATAATGTCCCATGACGTTGCCTGAAATGGGAAAACGTGTAGCTACAATTCTAAGAAATTACTAGGTAACAACTTTCCTAATCAAGCAGTGGGATTGGCATCCTCATATTGGGCCTGTTAAATATCTATTGGGGCCCATCAACTTATTTAATATATATGAAATCTTTATTTATGTATAACTAATCTCATAATGGGGAGAATTATTGTAATCAGCTCCCATTAATGAGCTTAATCCCTTCAGCCGCTTATAAATAGGGCTAGTGCATTACTTGTAAAAAGTTCCCAACTTTCAGTGTATAAAAAGATGCTGCCTAAATTTCAAAAGAACTTAAGCTTTGAAAGTTCTTCATCCTTAATAGAATTGACTCATGGACGAGGGCTAATTAATAGCTTGAACCATGTAAAAACTGTGTGTTTGATCTTCTTCTTCTTTAAGATTTTTATTAATTTGGTAGTTGACAAAAAAGCCTGTAATGCCCTACTAATTCAGGATCATTACACTGTGTATTTAAAATGTTGCTTAACTAGTTAAACGAGTCATTTGGACACACATGTAAGTTAGATTGAATAATGGTTTAGGTAATAAAATATTTGGTTAAAAGAATTAGACTTTCCATTAAAAGTTTAAATGTATACAATGGATCCCAATTTTTTTTAAACAAAATACAAATATAACCAAGATTACAAAAATAGCCGACCTAATCGGCAAAACTAGACTTAAACCCTAAGTCCCTCAAAATTATCTCGACTGTGGTAGCCAAGCAAGTTGAGTATGTACACACCATCCTAGATCTCTCCAACTCATGGCTAGTCCAACTTCACTTTGCCCATATGTGGACCACAAAGCACCCGTGAGCCAAGACCCAACAATAAAATCCAACGAGGCATAACAAGTATTCAATTATGCACAAACATAAAATGCATGCTCCACAGATTACAAACACACTTAAGTCAATTTTCCAACAAGTTACATGGCCTATGCAGAATAAGTGCGTAACAGACCCCCATAATGGCTCTACCATAATGACCTATATTCTGCTGATTATCGCCGATTAGGACCCCCTAGCCGACCAATCACAAACAATTACAAAACAATAGAAGCATCATATGCAATTATAGAACAAAGATATACAATTTTAATCAGAATCAGCGCATGATTATAACCACATTAAAAAGTCGGGGCCAACACCCTATTCTCGGTGCATGTGCCAATTTTCTTACCTTGACTCTCGTGTTGAAGACGGAATGCGAATATTTTCTCGAGCCTTGTGGAAACCCTAGTCACAACATAAATGATACGTTCATTATGAACTATATCTGATAATGATCCCCAAGACTAAGCCCTAGCTTTCGGGATCTCCAATTCCATCCAATATAGTAATGGAATCGACCCCTAATCCCCCAAGCCTAATCCCTGAAAGAAGAAAAATTAGCAACCTAAAAATGCACTGGCACTGCGGCGACCAGGGAATAAAATTGCCTCCAAGATTGAATTTTCCCTGCGCTGCCCTTCCAATGTTACCGCAACACCGCTGCAAAAAACAAGAAAATCTGGGTTTTTCTTGAGATTTGTCAACACCTAGCTTTGACCAATTCAACCCTAAACGCCATTTCCAGACAATTTTGTGCAAAATCTCAACCCCAAAACAGATATACAACCTACGATCCTCTAAATATCATTTCACACCAAAACCAAGCCTTAGCTTACCAATTAAAATATTAGGGATAAAATCCCCAATTTCAAAAATTCAAACTCAATTCACAGAGTCCAACAACAAATCAAAGTTTAAAACAATCATAGACTTATTTCTAATGTTAATCTAGCACCCCAAAATATCTCAACACCATAAATTTCAAAATTTAACTAATAACCCTCAAAGCTAAGAACACCAACATGAACTTGAAAATTTGAGAAGAATAGAGGTTTTCCATTTTGAATTTCGAGATTTATAACTTGATTGAGGATGCCTTTCGGCTTCTAATTCCTTTGAGAGCTTCTATCTCTACTATAATCCCCAAAAATTTCAAGAAATTGGGTCTAGTTTTACTAAAGTTGTGAGTGTGTGCCTTTGGTTATTCAAGGTAGAAGGAGAGAGAGAGAGAGAAAACGTGAAAATTAGGAAGCTTCAGGATTAGTTTTCCCTTTCTTTATTTCCATGGTCAAAAGACCATTATACCCTCCCCATAAATCTCTTCTCAACACAGCCCAAGGGAAAATGGTCATTTAGCCTAAAATTCCCACCAAAACTCAAATTACACCACTAATTCACAATTTATGAGCTAGGCCATCAAATACAACTATCCCGCCATCTAATTTCATTCACCAACAATCCAAAAATGTTGAAACTCCCAAAATACCACTAGGCTTGACCCGAGCCGGGTATGGGGGGGGGGGGGGGGGGGGCAGTATTTTCTTTTGATTGATAGAAATAATCTCTCTTTTCTCCTTCCTGACCAAACCTACCAAAAAAAAATCATGGAAGCTCTTCTAAGATGCAAGAAATAGATCGAAAGTTTCAAATTTTTATCCCCGTTGTGACAATTCTACTAAAATCTCTCGAAAGGATCCACTCATGTCGAATATTGCTAATGTATCCATATAATAATGTGGTCTTAAGCACATAACACATGAAATTTAAAATATACCCTCAACGGATCAAAATTACAAAAATACCTTTCTTTTTAACAAAAGCGGGTCTTTAATCATGTACGTTCAACCATATAATCATATAAATAACATAAATCAATAAATTCACACATAATTACCCCACGTGCCCTCCTGACACGTTAATCAAAGCACTTAATTCTATTAGAAGTTTCGAGATGCTACAACTATCTCCTCCTAATAGAAATTTTGTACTCGAGATTTACCTGAACAACTCGAGATACTAATCCCGCATATTCGACTCTAGCTCTTAAGTCGCTTTCTCTACCTTACTGTTCCTCCACAACACTGTCACCAAGGCAATGGTATTTTTTTGAAAGACTATATCCTTTCTATTAAGGATCTATACAGGTTACTCCTCATAAGTTAAGTCCTGTTTTAACTCTAGAGTCTCAAAACATAGTACGTGTGTAGTATCTGACACATATTTATGAAGCATCGATACATGAAACACGTTATGGAATCCCGACAAAGCTTGAAGCATAGTCAGTCTGTAAGCTACCTTGTAAAACACCCTAATCTAATACTTTGTAAAACTTTTACATGCTCATAAACTTATAGAAGAAAGCCACTTATTATATGAAAAATCCCAGTGGGGCCTTGCTAATACATGAAATCGAAGAAATATATGAGGGAGCGGTATCCCGAGATGTTTGGTAAGTAAATTTTGAGGATGAAATTCTTTTAAGTAGGGGAGAATTGTAGCGTCCTGGAATTTTACTTAGCTAGATAGCAGCAGCAGTAGTAGTAGCTGTAGAGTTTTAGTTTTCGTGGATATTGGTCAAAGTCGGGATTTACTTATAAACTCGTAGAAATAGTTATGGATTTTATAAGTTTAGCATATGGTTTAGAAATATTAATTTGATCATAATGTTTGATTAATGAAAATAGTCCTAAGAATATTATTTATTATAACCTAAGGTTTAGATAGAATAATTAATAATGTGACACTTGTCACAAGCATGTTTTATTAAGGGTTTAAGTATTTTTGATGAATAGTTTAATTAAAAGAAAGATCTAGAAGCTCTAGAACCTTCCATTATTTTTTAGGATACTCAGTCAAAGTAAGTTTTAATCAATTTCAAATTTATCCTGAAATGTGCAAAAACGTGTTTGAAATATCAGCGTATGCCGATATATCATAGCTATAGGGGCCGATATATCGCCTATGATTGATACGGAAAACACGTTGACTTTGCACGAACAAAAAAATGGACCCTCGGTATCATGGTAGGGGTGATATATCACCTACCAGAGGCGATATATCGGCTCCAGTGGCCATATTTGAGTTGTTCATAAAATTATGAACTAAAAACCATTCTCAACAACCTTATCTCGTTCCTGAACGTTTTGACCGAGTTTTGGGCACCTGTTGAATAGATAATTCAAATTTATTTGATTAAAAAGAGTTAGTTTCACTCCTTGAACTCTATAAATAGGACCCTTCACTCAGCCATTTTATTCATCATTCAAGCACAGTTTAGAGCTTCCAAGCTGTTAAGTTCATTCTAGAGAGAAACACTAGGGTTTTGGGGTTAAAGCTTTCAAATCTAAATCTTTTATAAACACTTGGGAAGTAAGTTTTTGTGTGATTTTTGGTGTTCGAGGTATAGATTGAGGTTCTAAGCTATCCAATGTATTCTTTATCTTCAGGTTTAGTTCCCTATAGTTTATATTATTCTTACATTTTTCTTCAAATCCTAACTTGTGATAGTGACTTTTGGTTAGGTGTTAAATTCCTTTGAAACATAAGGATTTCGGTAAGTTTTTATATCAATGGTTTAGATCTTCTCTTCAACTTCATTTCTTTAGAAACTTATGGTTTCTTTATGTTTGGTTTTAGGAGTTTCAATCCCGCTCTTGTCTCCAATGTTCCGGTTTTTGGTAAGGAAAATTAGATAGTTTAGTATTATGACTTAGTTTATGTAATTTATGATATAGTGTATGTTTGTATGACCTAACATTTCAAGTACAATAAAGGGGTAAGTGTGTCTGGACCTAAGGTGTCCAATGCTGTATGACGGACTATGTCCGGTAGGCTTGGTTGCCAAAACTTTATGACGGACCTAATGTAATGACCCACTAATCTAGACTATTTGGACCATTAACGAAACTATACATAAAACTTACATTTTTACGAAAATACCATAATTTTATTGAGTAACTTATAAAAATAAGAGTTACTTACAAATAAATAGAATACTAAGAAGGATTTGGGATCCCATTGCCTTTAAAAAAACAAAACATGATTTAAATGAAAAGAATTACATAAGAAAATGCGGAAAATACATATAAAACCATAAAAATTAAAATGAGACTACATCCTCGAATCGAATAACGCTCGGCCCCTTGACTCCATTCACCATCGATACACATCCTCTAAGCGTCATGAATCTTTTCGCCTCTAAAGCTTATTTCCTGCACATAAACAGAAAGGAATGAGCCTAATGCCCAGCAAGGAAAAATCTAACACATAGTCATAAACATAATTTCATAAGAAACATAAAGACATATCATAACACATAATACACTTATTATAATGGCCATTATTACTTGGGGTCCCATAGACTAAAGAATCTTATGCCCATGAGATTAGTGGGGTCCTACCAGTTAAATAGGCATATGCCCACAATCTTTTTGGGGTCTTGTTAGTCAAATAGGGCATAAGCCCAAGCCTACAAACATACACATTCATAACATATTCATAACATATCATAACATAACACATAAGATAACATAAACATACACATATAGATTCTAGCCTATTTTCCTTACCAAAGTTACCGGGATATAATGGAATGAGTTGGGACTTTTTGGAACACTCCTAAAACCATAAGAAAGAGTGAGTCTAAAGAAAGGAGATGAAATGAAAGAGATGGAAAGACTAAACCATTTGAGAACACATGCTTACCGAAACTTATGTGCTCAAGAACTTAGATTCCCTAACCAAAATGAAGATTAAGGTTAGAGATTGAGTAGAAGACTATAAGAAAGAAAATAACATAATACAGAAAGGAACTAGAGTTTTGGTAACCTCAAAGACTTGAAAGACCAATCTACACCTCCACCGAAATACTATAGAACTCACTTCCCAAAGTGTTTGATAAGCTTATGATGTTTAAGCTTATAGTTATCCCAAACCAGGTTTTTACACTCTCACACTCACTTAACACTAGTAGCTTCTGAACTTAGAGCAAATGGTGAATAATGGCTGGGTACTAGGTCCTATTTATAGAGTTTGGGAATGAAAATATCTTGATTTTACTTGAATAAAAATAATGGCTTTTTAGGTGAAAATCATTAGAATAATCGTTCAGCAGAGGCTGAAGACTCGTTCAAAAGATGTTGGACTGTTGAAGGAGTTTGAATGGCTGAAAGGAAATGAATTCAAAAACGTTTGAAAACATACTGGAGGAGGCGATATATCGCCCCCTGTAGGCGATATATCGCCTGGGCCAATATGCCCGAGGCGACCGTGCATCGTTTCGTGTTTTCCGTATTTACGTGCTGCGATATATCGCCCCCTATAGCTGCGATATATCGGCACACGCTGAATAATTAAACATGAAATTACACATTTTTAGCTAAGTATGAATGGAGTAAACAGCCTTGACTAAGCCCTCAACGTATTCAAAGCTGCTGACTGACCCTATATCATTCAAACTTTACCTTTATTTAATTTAATCCTCAAAAATACTTAATCCTTAATTACCATTCATAACATGTGCTTAAAATCCTATTGGTTGATGTCTAAACCTTATAATATAATAAATATAATCCTTAATATCAGTCACATTAATCAAACCTTAGGTTATACTTAATATTCTTAAACTATAGGTTAAACTTAGAAAATCTATAAGTACTACTACGAGTGTCCAAATACTTCCCGGTCTGAACCAAAATCCATGGTAACAAAGATAACACTAAGCATACTATAATACTACTAAACAATTAGCTAAGTAAAGTTCTTGGACTCTACACCTAAGTGATGTCCGGTGTATGACAGACTTATGTCCAGGGCTTAATTGCCACCCCGGTATAAACACTTATCTTTTTATTATATCTGACTTGTTACTATAGTTATGATTATGATATATGACCTATAGTTATGATCTATGACTTATGACCTATGATCTATGACTTATGATGTATGACCTATGACTTATGACTTAGAGTATGATTTATGATTTATGACTTAGATTGTGATGTAGAATTATGACTTAAGCTATGATATGACCTAGAGGTTTGTGTTTGTATGAATCTTGTGAATTTATGTTATGTTTGATTATATGACTAACTTTTGTTTGTATTTTACTTACTGGGCTTAGAAGCTCACTCCTTATGATGTTGTTATCTCAGAAAATTAAGGATAGAAAGGCCGGTGGCGAGTGGGGACCTAAGAGCTTCATGATCTACTCGTGGGAACCATATAGTCGAGGAAGATCAAGCGGGCCTATTTATTTATTTTTATTAAAGAAAGTTTATTTTAAAGTTTTATTTAAATGTTGCTCATTTTTATGTTAAAGACAATTATTTTATTTTTGTGAAAACCATGGATCCATGTATGTATTTATTTTCAAGTTTTTATTCAATAAAAGAGCAATATTTATGATTATGACCCAACGCTGTGTTCTCGATAATCTATGAGAAATTAGGGCGTTACAATGATCCTTCAAAATCCAATACACATGCCCGAAGCATGTCCTCCAGTACCTGTATGTTCCTCACAGATTGCCCATTTGTTTGAGGATGATGAGCTGTGCTGAACTTCACCTGGGTACCAAGAGCATTGTGCAGGCTTCCCCAGAACATGGAAGTAAATCTGGGATCCCGATTTGACACTATGGCCTTTGGATCTCCATGGAGACGTACAATCTCCGTCACATAAATTTCAGCTTACTTATTCGTAGTTAAATTTGTTCTCACATGCAACAAGTTAGCTGACTTGGTACATCGATCCACAATCACCAATACCGAGTCGTGCTGTCCCACAATCCTAGGCAACCCAACCACAAAGTTTGTGGTGATGTATTCCCATTCCCATTCAAGAATACTCAAGGATTGTAGTAACCTCGCTGGCCTCTGATGTTCCGCCTTTACCTGCTGACAAATTAGGCACATAGCCACAGACTCAACCACATCTTTCTTCATCCCTACCCACCAATATAAATATTTCAAATTCTGATACATCTTCGTGGTGCCAGGATGTTATGAATAAGCAGTGGTATGAGATTCATCCATAATCTCTCACCTGATACCTGTTGTGAATACATTTTACAAGATCATAAATATTTTCATGTATGTTTCATATATTAAACAAATTAACATATAAAACAACCTAGAAACATGTTTCTAATGAATTTCATTAATTAAATCAAATAACAAAGTTTAATAATCTTACTTTTATGTAGCAGATATTGAGACTCCTTCCTTCACTCTCTCTAATCCTTGTTCCTTTCTGTCACAGAGTAATGACAAGAGAGTGAACTGGATCTTCAAACTACACTGTCTTCCACAATTAGCTTTGATCACCTAGACTAGAGCGGGCAATTCTCAACACATGAGATAGGAAAATTATAGAGAAGAAGAGAGAATATGAGCGGCTACAATAGGTCACTTGAGTCTATGTTTTTGCTTATTCAAAACACTACTTTTAGATTCTAAAACCTTAGACTTAAGTACCTATTTATAGCAACATTTTAGAGTTAATTTAATTTAATTAAATAATTAAAATTATAGCGCAAAAATCCCTATATGGCTGAATATTAGATATTTTTCCAAGTCTTGAGATTTTTTAATTTTTCAATGAAGCATAAATATCTTTAAATTCAAATACTATTATTTCTATAATTATATAATAAAACAAAACTCTTATTAATTAATTAAATAAATATTATATATATATGTTATAAACTAATTTCGTATATAACGAAAACTTATAAAGTTTTATTA
Source organism: Humulus lupulus (assembly GCF_963169125.1). Classification (NCBI taxonomy): domain Eukaryota; kingdom Viridiplantae; phylum Streptophyta; class Magnoliopsida; order Rosales; family Cannabaceae; genus Humulus; species Humulus lupulus. The sequence goes on from NC_084793.1 coordinate 139,388,388, forward strand.
AAACTTTATATACACATATATAATTATAATTATACTTAAACAATAATTAATTAATTAAATCATTTATTCAAATCAACTAATTATAATTTGAACCTTGATTTAATATTATTTATCAATTTGACACCAATTTGTCATAATTAATAAATTTGCCCAAATTTCTCTTTTCTTCTCTAAATTCCACTTAGTAAAACTGTCAAAAATTGACACAAAATAATTTTGACAATCTTAATTGATAATTAAATCAATTAATGGAGACTATCTAGATGATTTAATCAAAGGCATTGTGGGGACCATGGACCCATGGATTCAAGCTCCAATATGTTACCATAAAATTATTATCGAATAATTTCACTACCTTATTAATTCCTCGTGATTCCCCTAACTACTCGAAATTGCACTCTTGAACTCATAGAACACTTTACACTTAAAGTAAATACGTTATCCATGGTTACAACCATAATATGTAATTCAATCCTCTATAGATGATCTACAACTAAGTCGGGTACAAATTACCATTTTACCCCTCATTGTATTTTATCCTTAAATACCACTAAGTTCCTTGTAAATGATATTTCCATGAACTTTAATCACATAAATGAGTACTCAATCATTTAACTCGTTGAACCAAGCTATAAGGTGATTATCATTTCACTTCTTTCTAGATGCAATAGATGTTCATATGTATAATTAACACTCCCAATCAATAATACTACCAATTCCCCAAGATGTAAGCATGGGCTAGTCCGTAGGGTAAGCTGGTAACGAACAAATCAAAGGACTTGAATAATACAATAAGTTAGAATACTAACCACTCCGAATTGAGATTGAATTGACCTATGGTAAACTTTAAGATATGACTATATTAGATAATAACGGTACATTTACTTATCTATCTAAAGTCAATATCGGTTCAGTCTGACGTAACAAATATATCTGATCTTATCTACTTTGCTAATGTTCTGGAAAGAACATAACACTACAATATGTAAGTAGACCATATCATAGATTGACAAGTCAGTGTAAATCCTATGCAATGATTAATCTTAGGACTAACTTATTTTGAACATATTATCATATTTATATTCCACTATGATTATGTCACAATAAATATGATTAGCTACATGCTTGGGATTTACAGAAGTTTATATTAAACAAATAATCATGAAAATAAAACATGTGAGCAAAGTGATTGACCAAGTCAAAAATGATTTCTATTCTTTTATTGATAATAAAATGAGATTACAAAGAAATTGAGTTTGAATTAGGGCATAAAACCTGAAAATACTCCCACTTGCACTAATTGAAACTAATGCCTTAATTATACTAATCCCGTTTCCTTGATATGCTTATCAAATGTCGCTTCTGGCAGTGTCTTTGTAATCAGATCCGCAAGATTTTCTTCAGATGCAATCTTCATAACCTTCACATCTCCCCTAGCCACATATTCTAGAATTATGTGATACTTTCTTTCTATATGCTTACACCTCTTGTGTCTTGATGTTCTTTCGAGTTTCCTATCGCTCCTATGTTGTCAGAAAACAACACAAGAGGATTCTCTATATCTGGAATAACACCAAGGTTTCAATACAACTACTTTAGCCAGACTATTTCCTTAGATGCTTCAGATGTAGCTATGTAGTCAGCCTCCATGGTGGAATATGAGATCGCAGACTGTTTTACGCTTCTCCATATCACAACTCCACCCTCAAGAGTAAACAACATTCCAGAAGTAGACTTCCGTCATCGACATCAGTCTAGAAATCTGAATCAATGTTCCCTACAGAGTTCAGAACACCACCCTTGTAGACTAACATATAATCCTTAGTTCATCTTAAATATTTCAACATATGCTTAACTGCTAATGAATGTTCCGGTCCTGGGCTTGGTTGATACCTTCTCACTACTCCGACTACATAGCATACATCAGACTTCCAACTGCAAATGCATAAGGAACTTTTCTCATTGCATCTTCCTCTTCACGAGTCTTGGGAGACTGCTTCTTTGAAAGATGAATTCCATGGCAGGATGATAGATGTCCTTACTTGGAATTTGGCATTGAGAAATGCTCAAGCACTTTATCAATGTAAGTTGCTTAAGATAGAGCTAAGAGTTTGTTCTTGTAATGCCCTGGGTAGCCAAGGCCATTACACTGTGTGTTTATAAAGGTCCAGGACTTGCTAATCAAGTCATTTAGTTAGAAACGTGTTACTAAAACTATAATTGAACTAGGGTTAAAAGATTTTGGTCATAAAAGATACATTTCATTTAAATAAAAATTTCATACATGGGATCCCAAAAGAAATAGAGTTTAAGAACAGTTTACATAATTCCAGGAAATATAAAACTACTGGCCACTCTAAGGGCAAATAGACATTTTAGGTTCTCTTGTCCCTGTACCAATCCTCAGCCGTAGTGGCCGATCAGCTGACTATGTACCTTCAGCCCCAGAGCTCTCCAACTAAGGACTGGTCCACCTTGCTCTTGCCTTTACCTGCACCATGTAGCACTCGTGAGCCAAGGCCCAGCAAGAAAACTGTAATGCATACATAAGCGACAACCAACGGACAGATAATTCACAAATCATCAATCATATATACAAACAGGTCATATTGCTCACATAAACAGTGATATCAATCTACAAACCGGTAATCAGTTATTCAGATAAAAAACTCATCACAATCATCAGTTTAAACAACAACAAACATATCACACCAAAATCCAAGGTTGGCGCCCTTAGGCCACACCCTCTGATTATCCCACTGACTCCGGCTCGCTTAGGCCGAGCTCAGTGATTATGTACTTAACCTCAGCTACCAGTGGCCGAGTTGCGCCCTGTGCGCAAATATTGATTCTGGCACTCTTAGTTCAGTTCTCACATGTCCCTATGGAATAATACCATCTCTTGACATCACATACAAATTTAGGGAACTCTTAGTCCCAACATAATCACATAACCAGTTGTAGTTTCTTACCTTTGATTCCGAGCGCTCTAGTTAAAAGAAACAATCCTCGAGCATGATCCCTTTCGAGCCCTACTGTACACCTAGTCACAAACGTAACATGGAACCCTCATTAACATTCAATTTCGCAACCTAACCTCGGGACCATTCCCAAGCCCTCGGGGAGCCCAATTCCATTAAACGGGGTGGTGGAATTGACCCCCGAGCCTCCAAGCCAAAAACCCTAAGAAAATACCCAAAATCCACTTTTGGAGGCAGGGTAGTGCTACAATGCCACAAGGTGGGCGCTACAGCGCTACAAACAGAAGCAAAAACGCCCCCTAGAACCACGCATAGCGTTGTAGCGCTCTAATGCCAGCGCTACAGCGCTACAGACAGCACCAACATCACTCTGAGTTCTTCCTTCGAATTTCCTCGAGCCAAAACTCCCTAAAACCCCTCCAAACTTCAACTACACTTCAAAATAAGCCTACCATCCACTACATCTCATCCCACATGGACCAATAACATCAAATTTGGCCACATGCACCATCAAACACAGAAACACAAGAATTGAGTTTGAAACTCAAGAACTCAACAGAAAAACCAGAATCAACCCATCAACTCAAATGATCAAGCTCAGAAATCGTTACCTTTAGTGGGGAATTCAACCCTAGGTTGCCCTCTAAGCCCTTCCAGCCTTTAGCTCCTCAGTTCCCAAAGCTCAACTCCTTGAATTCCCATCCAAAGTTCAGATTCAAAGATCAACACAACAAAATTCAGCAATCCCAGAAAAAAAAACTAGAAACCTTACCTTAATTGAACACTAACTCCAGCTGAACCTCCTAGCTTCACTAAGAACAAAGCTCCCAGCTCTAGCCCAAGTTTCCTCTGAGTTACAGGTACATAAATCCTCAAGGGAGACTGAGAGAAGAAGTGATCGATAGGGAGAAAAATGAGTCTCTGTTTTTTTTTCTTCTTTCCTTCTTCTTTTCTTTTCTTTTAGCTTCCAACATATTCTACAACTTCCACTAAGGCCAAAAGTAGAAATGACCCTTATCCCCTTTTAACCATCAAATGACCATTTTTCCCTCCCATTTAAACCTAAGCCTTTAGACATTCTAAGGGCATTTTGGTCATTTGCTTCCAATTCCCGCTAATTCCTCGAGTGTCCCAATTAATTACCGCTTAAATCCAATCATCTAATTAATCACCAATTATTTTTTCCACTGTCAAATAGTCTCCAGTATATTTTCCCAAGTTCCCATAAATACCCCCAGACTCCCCCCGAGCTAGATATAAATCCCCACCGTGACTATTTCACTAAATCATTCACTAGGATCTCCTCGTGCCACAAGCTTCAAATATATCCACATAATAATGTGGTCTCAACAATTTATCGCAAATAATTATATTTATGCCCCCAACTGGCCAAAATTACAAATATGCCCTTATAATCTAAACAGGGCCTACATGCATAGTAATACTCATAATCATGCATCTCATATATCCATATCATCATATATGCATGCTTATCACATAATCATGCATTTAACCATTTAAATCACACATAAACCAATTATGCCCTCCCGACACACTAATCAAGGCCCTTAAGCCTTATTAGTAATTTTGGGTTGTTACAGTTCTTTCTATCCTTAATGATCTTGATACCTAGAACATAACTCGCTTCACCCAAATCCTTCATCTGGAATTGAATGCTCAACCAATTCTTCACATTTGACAATTTCTTAACATTGTTCCCAATGAGTAACATATCATCTACATAAGGAACCAGGAATACCACTATTTGATTTGCCCTTAGCTGATAAACATAAGGCTTATCAATATCTTGTTCAAAGCCATAGGTTTTAATTATCTCATCAAACCTAAGGTTCTAGGAACAAGACGCTTGCTTAAGTCCATAAATGGACCTATTCAACTTGCAAAATTTTCCTTCTTGTCCATCTACTTTAAATCCTTCTATTTAATCCATATAAATGACTTTGTCAAGCTTCCCGTTAAGAAAAGCTATCTTGATGTCCATTTGGTAGATCTCATAGTCGAGAGCGGCTGATACGGACAGGAGGATACGAATGGATTTGAGCATGGCTAACAGGCTAAAAGTTTCCTCATAGTCCACACCTTGTCTTTGAGTATAACCCTTTGTCGCTAATTAAGCTTTATAAGTTTCAAACTTTCCATTAACACCACATTTCTTCTTGTAGATCCACTCGCACCCAATGGCCCTAAAGTCACTAGGTGCTTCCACAGGATCCCAGACGGAATTTGAATACATGGACCCCATTTCCTTTTTCATGGCTTCGAGCCATAGTTCATTTTCAAGGCTAGCCATTTCCTGTTTGAAAGACAATCATTCATCAGCACCAGTGTCACCAACAACTATATTGGTTTCACTATCCAAACCATATCGAATTGGGTTCTTAGAAACCCTCCCCCTACAACGAGGCTCTGATACTATTTTCTCAGGAATAGTGGTAATTTCATCATCAACTTGTGTTGATGATGATAGAACATTGGTTGGAGTCAATTTTTCTATCATCTCCTCTAAAACTACTTTGTTGCGCGGTTTGAAGTTTTGGACATAGTCATTTTAAAAAAAAGTAGCATCCGTAGAAGTAAACACTTTCTTTTCTGAATGACTATAGAAAAGTCCACCCCGAGTTCCTTTAGGATGGACAACAAACATGTAAACTTCAGTTCGCGGTTATAGCTTTCCTTCCTTTTTCCTCAAGACGTGGGCGGGACACCGCCAGATTCTATAATGGCGTAAACTAGGTTCACGACCATTCTAGTGTTCTAAAGGTGTTTTGGGGATTGATTTGGACAGCGCAACATTTAGAATGTCGTTTGCAGTTTCAATTGCATGTCCCCAGAATGAAGTTGGCAGAGTTGAGTAACTAAGCATGCATCAAACCTTTTCCAATAAAGTTAACTTCTGGCGTTTTGGTACACCATTTTGTTATGGAAGACCCGGAGCTGGAAGTTGAGATAAAATTCCAAGTCCAGTTAGATGATCTTGGAACTACATATCCAAATATTCTCCACTTCTATCAGATCGCAAGATCTTTAACGTTTTACCTAATTGGTTCTGTGCCATAGCTAGGAATTCCTGAATCATTGAAAATGTTTTTAAGTTTCTATGCATTAGGTAGAGACATGATTATCTAGAGTAATCGTCAATAAAAGTGACAAAATACTCAAAACCACCCTTGTCTTAGACATTTAGAGGTCCACAGACATCTGAATGTACTATTCCAAGTGGTTCTTTGGTCCTATCACCCTTTTGCAGAGAATGGATGCTAGGTCAGTTTGCCTTCTAGACATGATTCACAGACAGGTAATTCACCTAAGATGAGTTCCCTCAATGGCCTTTCCTTTGTAAGTCTTTGATTCCTATCATAGGCAATGTAACCTAGTATCAAATGCCATAAATACGTCATGTTATCGTTATCGGTCTTTTGATGTTTACTGGACTTAGGCTTAGCTACTTTGAATAATTTATTATTAAACGCGACGGGTTCATCAGGTCCCAGAATATAAAGCCTGTTTTCCAAACATGCAATACACAATTGTGATCTATTGATAGAAATAGAAATATTCAAACTGGTAAAAGTCATAAAAAAAATTTCTGATTGCAAAATGGAAACTAAAATTAAATTTATACTAAAATCCAGAATATAAAATACATCATTTCAAATTAAGTATATATTTCTGAACTTTAGGCGAGCTCTTCCTATAGCTTGGACTACAATGAACGCTCTATTCCCAAATCTAAGCTTTACGTCGCCTTCGTCCACCTGCTCCCGCGATTCAAGAAGCTTTAGAGAATTACAAACATGGTTAGTAGATCTAAAATCGATAATCTAAACAGATTTATCATTCTCTAAAACACATGTTTCTAAGATAAATGAATTATAATCATTACCTTTGTTTTTCGTTGCTAGAAATTGGGACAATCCTGTTTCCAATGCCATTTTTCATTGCGGTGAAAACATTTACCTTTACCTTTACCTTTCTTGTTCTTCTTTTTCTTCCCCTTAGGCTTGGGGTTGGTGTTATGTCCAACCTTCTTCTTGTTTCCAACTCTCAAAGATGAAGCTAGGTTAGCTTCCGCCTTAGCTGGATTAGAAGCACCACCAATAGTCTTCTTTTCTCCTCCCTTACTTGGTCCACCCATGACAGACTCGAAAGTTTGAAGCTCATTCATGAGCTGCGTCAGACTATAATTAAGTTTATTCATCAGATAGTTGGTTGTGAATGGTAGGAAAGCTGGAGAGAGACTATTGAGGATTAAGCCAACTTGAGTCTCCTCATCTATTGTAGCTCCATGCTATTTAGCTTCCTAAAAGTAGTTCGTCATCTTCTTCAAGTGATCACGAACGTGCTGAGATGGTGTCATCCGAGCATTGGCATATTTCTTGGCGACCTCAAAATGAGTCTGTACAGACTTTTCCTCGGACATGTCTTGGTGCAGATCCATGATTTTGTAGGTCGTCTCGACATTCTCCATTTTTGTATTGAGAGTGTCGACCATACTAGTCAATATATAGTATTGTGCCTTGTTATTAGCCACCTGCTAATGCTCATATTTGTCTCTTTTAGCTAGATCTTCCAGGGATTCTTTAGTCATGACAAACTTGGAGTTGTCATCAATCAACACTATGTTGATATTCTGCTTTCACTTAAGGAAGTTTTCTTCAGTGTGTTCCTCCATCGATAATTGATAAATGATTGGAGTAGACACAACCATAATTAAAACTACCAGTTATCAATAAAATAGAAATCAATCACTTTTGCTTAATAAAACTTCTATTCACACAAATTTTAAGAAGTAGCACAACATATAAGAAATATATGCAAGATGTGAGGAAAAATACAAAAAACAATCATATCTATATTACTTTAGGTTTTTAATTGATCTATGATATCCTTGTTCTGGTTGGCAAGAGCAAAAAATAGCATTAGAAAATAGAGTTTTAAACTCATTTAATAATGGGCACCATTATTGACAACATATTATTCGATAAAAATAAGTAAACAAAATTTCTTATTTTATGAGCTAGACCCACAATTTTGATAATCATAGATTTAGTCCTAGCAGTCAGTGTTGTGGTGAGTTTATTAGAATTTGACCTATAATTATCTATCTTTCAAAATCTAACCTTGTCAAAATTACTAATGAACACCTTACGTAGGGGGATGAATCAAAGCGTCTCGAGGCCCCATTAAGCTATCGACCTTGTTAAACTAACAGTGGAGATCGAATACAATTCTTAAAACAAGCTCATTATATAATTAAGTTAAGTATTTTTATTATCATTTTTTTCAAAATTTAATGACTAAGGTTCTTCAAAAAAAAAAAAACTAATTTGTAAAATAATTTTTAAAACCAAAGTCCGTTAATTTTCTACTAATTCTAAAGTGTCACATTGAAACAAATTAAATTAAATTAAAATTAATTTGTTGCTAATCAATTATTAGGTTCAACTATCTAGAAAAATAAACCTAAGACAATTAAGTCAAACTCAATTAAATTGGCCTTAACAATTGAGTTTTCATGGAGGAGGGTTGGGTTCAACACAAAGCCCAAAAGATAGAAATTTAAACCTTCGTTTTATTAGTTGTTATCAATTTATTAGGTCCTCTATAATCATGCAAAGCAAATGAGCCTTCACAAGTGGAATCACCCACAAGAGAGGAATTTAAACTTTACATTTTCTAATGGGTCCAAATAAAACTTATCATTTTATGAATATTTTATTTAGCAACCAAAACCACATATATATCCAAGCATATGGGTCACTATATGCATCTAAGCCAAATTGCAAAAATCACATATAGTTCACAGATATGTCACATAGTTGAATATCCTAATCATGTTACTAAATGAGCAATATCTATGTGTTTATGCAAAAATGTCACAATTTACTATTTTCGCAAAATTGTAATTAATTAATTCATTCACCGGAACACATATCTGATTCTTGTTTCTTAGTATACCTATCTCAGCGATAGTAAAGTCCTTAGCCACTCCACCCAGGACATCCTCCCGACGCTTCACTAATTGAGAATCACTCCCCTGAGCCTCTTTTATCATCTCGAGAAGTGTAGACTGTAGAGTAGTGTTGGCAAACTAGCCCACCACAAGCTCTATACATGCTTGGGTCGTGTCCTTTGCCAACTTCACTGATATCTGCTTCGAACTAAACAACTGTCCTGGACCTCTCTGGCTCAAAGCATCTGCTACCACATTAGCTTTCCCTAGCTCATAAAGAACTTAACAGTCATAATCCTTTACAAGTTCTAGCCAATGTCTCTGTCTCATATTTAGATGCTTTTGTGTGAAAAATTACTTCAAACTTTTATGATTAGTGTAAATCTCACACTTCTCCCCATACAGATAATGTCGCCACACTTTCACTGCGAATACCACTGTCGTTAACTCTAGGACATGATTAAGGTACCGCTGCTCATACTCCTTCAATTGTCTTGAGGCATAGGAAAACTGAGCACAGGAGCAGTAATCAACCGTCGCTTCAACTCATGAAAGTTGTTTTCACATCTTTCAGACCAAACAAACTTTAAATTCTTGCGTGTCAATTCAGACATGGGCGTTGCAATCCTAAAGAACCCTTCAACCAAACTTCGATAGTACCCTGCCAACCCGAGGAAAATTCTAGTCTCTGAAGCATTCCTTGGCCTTGGCCAATCTCTCACCACCTCTATCATGGTCAGATCCACCATAATTGCATCCTTGCTGACAGTATGACCGAGAAACGTCAGTTGAGGTAACCAGAACTCACACTTCTTGAACTTGGCATATAACATGTGTTGCCTCAGCCTCTGTAATACCCAATGAAGATGTTGCTCGTGTTCTGTCTCTGATTGAGAGTAGACTAGAATGTCATCGATTAACATAATCATGAACCTGTCTCGATAGTCCTTGAACACCCTATTCATCAGATCCATGAACGTTGTCGGGGCATTTTTTAGTCCAAAGGGCATAACCAAAAACACATAATTCCCATATCTCATGCGAAAGGATGACTTCGGCATATCCTCCTCTTTGATCCTTAGCTGGTGATAACCAGAACGAAGATCAATCTTCAAAAACACTACCTTACCCTACAACTGTTCAAGAAAGTCATCAATCATTGGCAGTGGATGCTTGTTCTTGATGGTAAGCATATTCATTTCCTGGTAGTCAATACACATCCTCAACGACCCATCCTTCTTCTTCACGAACAACACTGGTGCACCCAGGGAGAGAAACTAGGTTTGATGAATCCTCAGTCAAGCAGTTCATGCAACTAAACCTTCAAATATTTTAATTCCACCAGTGCCATTATGTGCGATGTTTTAGACACCAGTTCTATTCTCGGTGCCAACTCTATCATAAACTCATTCTCCCGATGAGGTGGTAACCCTGGTAGATCATCTAGGAATACATCTAGAAACTCAAAGACCAATTTAGTCTCCTCTGGTCCGGCTGGTACTTCCTTCGTGGTATTCATAGAACACTCCCTACTATCTACCAATTTAGTCTCCTAGAATCATATCAACATCCTCCATCGCTAAATCAATCAAATCCACAGAACACTCCCTACTATCTACCTCTATCGGTAATGATCTAATCCATCTCCTAGAGACTACCGATTCCAAAGTAGGTAGCAAAGTCCTAAATCCCAAAGCATAAAATCACAAGGTCTATAAGTTTTGGCTATCACCCTACTGGATACAAATGAATGTGTAGCACCAGATTCAATCAATATAGTATATAAGGAACCACTGCTAGAGATTCGACTTGTCACTACCAAGGGACTAGACTTGACCTCTGATTGCGTCAACGTGAACACTCGAGTTGGAACAAAGTTGTCACCCCTCTTTGGGTCATTCTTCTTCGATTGCGGGCAGTCCTTCTTGAGATGTCAAACCACACCACACAGAAAACATGCCTTGGCACAAAATTCTTTCAAGTGGTATCTCCTACATCGAGCGCACTCTAGAAAACTTTTCCATTTCTCACCTCCCCCCTGGTGACCATCTCGAGTGCCCCTAAACCTCTTGTTTGAACCAGGGGTGCTAATTATCTCTATTGTCTTCCTTTTCTAATCACAAGGGCCTCCCTGTGGCCTCTCTTTCAGTGTTATTTCTCCACAAGATTTTAACCATAGGGACACTTTTCGACCTTTACTCCTTAGTTCCTCGTTCAAGAACACGTACTGGTCGTTCTTCATAACTGAAATCTTGTTTTAACTCTAGAGCCTTGTAATCGAGCACATGGGATGGATTTGATATATACTTTCTCAACATCGATACATCAAAAAACATTATGCGTTTCAGCTAATGATGGCGGTAAAGCAAACTGATATGCTACATGCCCTACTTTGTCCAATATCTCAAAAGGACCTATAAATCTCGGGGCTAACTTTCCTTTCTTTCTGAAACGCATAATCCCCTTCATCGGAGAAACTTTGAGAAAAACTAGATCGCTTACTGAAAACTCAATAGTTCATCTCTTAAAGTTGGCATAACTCTTCTAGCGACTTTGAGCGACAATCATTCATTGTCTTATCTTTTCTACTGCCTCAGTCGCTTCTCTTACATCCCTGGGTCCTAAATATCGTCTTTCACCAACCTCATCCCAATGAAGTGGTGATCGGCATTTCCGTCCATATAGCATCTCATAAGGTGCCATGCCTATTATTGCCTGATAACTATTGTTGTAAGAGAATTCTATCAATGGAAGATACTTGCTCCATGATCCTGAGAAGTCTAACGCACATGCCCTCAACATATCTTCTAATATTTGTATGGTACGTTCTGACTGACCATCAGTTTGAGGGTGAAATGTCGTACTTAGTTTTAACTTAGTGCCATTGCACAATGCAGACCTTCCCAGAACTTTGATGTAAAAACTGATCCTCTATCGGAGACTATCGTCTTTGGAACTCCATGTAGTCATACTATTTCCGCCACATACAACTCTGCGTATTGCTCAGCGTTATAAACTGTTCTTACTGGCAAGAAGTGAGTAGATTTTGTGAGTCTATCTACTATCACCCAAATAGATTCATACTGCTTGGTGGTCCTTGGTTATCTCATCACGAAGTCCATCGCTATATCTTCCCATTTCCATTCGGGAATCTCTAATGGTTGCAAAGTTCCAGCGAGTCTCTGATGTTCGGCCTTAACTTGTTGACATGTAAGGAATTTTGCTACAAATTTTGCTGTCTTTCTTCATCCCGGGCCACCAGTACATTGTCTTGACATCATTATACATCTTGGTCGATCCCGGTTGAAGTGAATATGGAGTAGTGTGCACTTCCTTCACATTACTTTCTCTTAATCCTCCATTTTATGGCACACATACTTGGTTTCTATATCGTAACATGCCTTCTTTTGTCAAGGAGAAATCAGCATTCTCTGAGCTTTGTGTTGCTGCCTTCATCTTAGGAAGAAACTCATCCTTTTGTTGTTTCTCCTTTATTTCCTCCATTAGAGTTGACTTGATTGTGAGGTTAGCTAGTTGTCCAGTTACTAGCTCAATTCCAGACCTCTTAATATCATCTTGTAAGTGTTGAGCTATCCCCTTAAGTGTTGACAAGCTTCCGTAACTCTGCCTACTAAGTGTGTCTGCCATGACATTAGCCTTTCCCGGATGATACAAGATCTCATAATCATAGTCCTTTACTAACTCCAGCCACCTCCGTTGCCTCATATTGAGCTCCTTTTGCGTAAAGATGGTCCATATAGATTTCGCACTTTTCTCCGTATAGATAGTGCCTCCAAATCTTTAGAGCGAAAACCATCGTTGCTAATTCTATGTCATGGGTCAGGTACCGCTGCTCATACTCCTTTAGCTGTCTCGAGGCATAGACGACCACTCTTTCGTCTTACATCAAAACGCATCCAAGTCCCTGCTTCAATGCGTCGCAATACCCTACAAACTTGCCTTTATCACTTGGCATGCATAGAACTTGGGCTGATATAAGCTTGTCCCTTAACGTTTGAAAGCTTTCTTCGCATTTCTCCGTCCAAACAAATTTCTGTTGCTTCCGCGTCAAATTTGTTAAGGGTGTAGCTATTTTGGAAAACCCTTCAACAAACCGTCTATAATATCCTGCCAATCCCAGAAAACTTCTTACCTCTGTGGAACTCTTGGGTTTGGGCCAGTCCTTCACTGCTTCAATCTTGGCTGGAGCTACTTCTACGCCATTTTTTAGACACAATGTGTCCTAGAAATGCGACCTTCTTAAACTTAGCATATAATTGATGACTTTTGAGTCGTCCCAGCGTCAGCCACAGGTGCTCTTCATGCTCGACTTTCGTCTTTGAGTAGATCAATATGTCGTCTATAAACACCACAACGAACTTATCCAGGTAGTCCTTAAATACTCTGTTCATAAGATCCATGAACACTGCTGGTGCATTCGTTAAGCCAAAAGACATCAACAGAAACTCATAGTGTCCATATTTAGTCTGAAAAGCCGTCTTTGGAATATTTTCTTCTCGTACTCTTAGCTGATGATACCCCGACTGCAAATCTATCTTCGAGAATACTATAGATCCTTGTAGTTGATCAAAAAGATCATATATTCGAGGCAAAGGGTATTTGTTCTTGATCGTCACTTTATTCAGTTCTCTATAGTCGATGCACATCCTTATACTCCCGTCTTTCTTTTTGACAAAAAGCACTGGTGCTCCCTAAGACGAATAGCTCGGTCTGATGAAACCCTTGTCAAAAAGCTCCTGCAGTTGTATCTTTAACTCCTTTAACTCGGTATGTGCCATTCTATAGGGATCTTTCAAAATTGGTGTTGTCTCAGGCGCCAATTATATTTCAAACTCGATTTCCCTATTCGGAGGTAATCCCGGTAGATCTTCTAGAAACACCTCGGGAAATTCACATACAATAGGTACATCCTTTGGTTTGAGCTGCGTCTCTCGTGTTTTGTCCACCACACTGGTTATAAATGCTTGGCAACCACTATTGATTAATCGTTGAGCTTTGAGAGCTGAGACTATCGGTATGCGAGTTCGGGAAACTTCTCCTTTGAAGGTGAACTGTTCTCCGCCTTCTGTTTGAAAGTTAACTGCCTTACCCTTACAGTCTATCGTTGCCCCATATTTTGCTAACCAGTCCATGCCTAAAATTACATCATAATCCTTAAGGTCTAACTCGATCAAATCTACTGGTAATTCTTTTCCTTCGATTCTAACTACAATGCTACATAGCCCTCTACTAGATAGCAATCTTTCCCCTGAGGGAAACTCCGTGACAAACTTATCTCTAAAAAGTTTGCATGGTCTATCTAAGCTATCAATCATATTCATAGATACAAAAGAATGTGTAGCTCCCGAATTAAATAAAACATTGAATAGTTTACCAGAGATAGTGAATTGACCTGTTACCACTATATTACTAGTTTCTGCTTCACCTCTAGTAAGAGCAAAAACTCTGGCTGGCACTAGCTTGTCATCTTTCTTTTGTTCTTTCAACTTTAGGCAATCCTTTTTAATGTGTCCTTCTTCTCCACAATTGAAACAACCTTTCATCTTATATCAGCATTCTCCTTAATGCTTTCTCTTGCAAATAAGGCACTGGGGATATTCCACATAGGGCGTCTTATTCCCGTTAATTTCTGATGCAGTCTTGTTCTTCTTGTCGGCCTTTTGATTTTGACCACCATCATACCTTCGTTTGTGGTCGTTCTGGTCATTGTTATTCTTTTTGGCGTCCCTTCTGGCCGCACCTTTTTTCCAGATCCTTTCTTCTATTAGGAGTGTGTCCTAAAAGCATGTAAAAGACATTTGTTTTTTCTGTGAACAAATAAATACAATGGCTTATTATTATTGTTATATTTAGATTGTTAAATTATTGTTTGAATAATTTTGTAAATATCAGAAAAATTCCATATTCATTATTGGGGATGTGATCTTGTATTAGTACGAGAGAATTAAGATCAAATGAATGAATAAAAATAGTCAACAACAACAAATTAAAGTTATCGAATTCTTTAATTGGAGTTGTAAGTATGGTTTACTGAGTATCATAATGATACAAATAATCTAGATTCAGATTATTGATGTGGTAAGACATCTCGGTAAAGGTGCTTTATATAATACGATTATATATGACATGGACAGATATGAATTAAAGCCTTTATCCAAAAAACCATATAACAATAAAGACTTGTAATTCATATCATAAATGATGATCATTTATAGATCAACCTAAATCCTGAGTGTTCATGAACTCCTGTTCATGTTTATTAAATCTTTTGATTCATTCATTAAGGTCTCTTCATAGAATGAGGCTAATGACTTTTGTTTTGGAGATTTAATATCATGGATGGCTGGGAACATGTATCAACAATAAGGAATCTAATCTTTCCTAACGGATCGTATATTAGTTCCCTTAAGGGTTAATTCTGGAACTGAATGATTTTGAGCTCAAATCTATAATTAGATTATAGATTAATTATTCACTAGTGAATTAATGGTACTTAAGGATTGAGAAGTAAATTAGAAAGGTAAAATGGTAATTCTTCCATTCTAATTGATGAACTAATTAATTAGAGGGCTGAACTATTGTAAGATGGTTATATCAATGGACGTCTTAAGATAAGATTTCTTTAAAAGTATATCTAAAACATAAAGAGTGCAATTCTTAATTTATAGTGGAGAAATATCAGAATTAATAAATTAACTATTATAATTAAAGAGTTTAATTATTTAGTTTCAATTTATTGGAGCTTAATGTTATAGGTCCATGGTCCCCGAAATGGCTCAAACAAACACTGACAAAGGTAAATACAAGAATTGGCAAAAATGACTTATTTGATAAGTAAAATATTTTTCTATGTATCAAACATAATTATTGAATAATTATGTGTAATTAATTAATTATTTGATTTAACAAAAATATAATTAATTTTGAAATAATTAATTTTTGAGATTTTTGGTATTTAAATAATAATAAAAATTGGGAAAAATCACATGCTATCACTAGCATGTGGTACATGTGTAGCACAGTGCACAGTCACTGTGCTACACGCATAAGAGACTCAGAACAGTTTCTTGGTTCCACAATTTTAGTTATTTTAATATTAAATAAATAATGAGATATTGTAATATGATTAAAATATTATTATTTAAACAAAAATCTGATAACTGATTAGTGATTTTCAAATTGTTTAAAATAACTAAGATTTTATTTTAATATATTGGATATATTAAATATAGGATATCAGTTTTTTCAAGAATGTAACTTTTCAGGGATAGAAAAATATCTTAAAATCTCTCTCAGAGAAAGAGAATAACGATACAAACAAAAGCCACTATTCTTTACAAAACCTAGGTCCAAATTTTATCATATCTCATGTGTTGAGAACATCTGATAAATAGATTTTGCCTATTATTTTGTATAGCAAGCCCACACTCGTTCTGTTGACGTCGTTTTTCGTCAACTTAAAACGTAGAGCAATTAATCAACAAGAACTATGGCGCAGGTAAATAATACAGAATAACAACAAGAATTTTACGTGGTTCAGCAGTTAACTCTACCTAGTCCACGAGTCAATTTTATTAAGACTTTGGATATTTCAGGAAATTCTTCAGGGATGAATTCTCCAGAAATTCTCTCAAGATATCAAAAATTCGTCCCCTCTAAGTTTCCATGATCTATCTATTTATAGAGGGTTCTCAGAGTTCATTCCCACATATTTCAGGAAGATACTCCTCTTCATTAATGGGAATAATGACATTAAATTCTGTAACTCCTATATACAAGGAAATGTCCCCTGAAGACCATGAGGCATATAACAGACTAGTTAATATCCCTTTAATGCAGGGAAGTTACAACAATAAATATCTTTAAACGCATGGAACGCATCACATCAGGTGACCCATTACGTCGTTCGAGATCGGTAATCAGTATCATGTCGGACCAGGTCTTTAGATAAATTATGAGTTAACCACCTTACCCCGAGACCAGCTCGAAGCGAGCAAATACCACCGAGGCTGTTACATTCCGAGCTTATACCCATGCCAAGCTCGGGCTACTTGGTCTGAAGACACCCGACAACGGATATACTCCTGATGCTACGTCTTTCGAGCTTAGAAATAACTTTGAGGTTACATATCTTCGAGGTTGCCACCTTGCTTCGAGGGTTTGACATCTGGACCACGATGTGCTTTAGATATCTCGAGCTCACACTTGACAAGTCCAGCTTTCGAGGTCACAATCTCAGGTCTCAAAATCTGGGTGTAACACGTTCTTTGTGTGCTGAGAACATTTTGGAAGATCTTGGTGTGAGATCTCAAGGATTTTTCCATACAAAAAGATAGCAGCAAGGAAGAACTTGAGGAAATTTTCTATTCATGTCTTTGATTCAATATATATATGCATGGGAAGAAGTAGATCTAGAAATCTTGCGGGATTAAATTAACAATTTGATTGTTGTTCCACTGCGTATAATCTCTGATTTGATCAATAAAATCCAACAAATGGTACCAGAGCCATCTTCACATATATATATATTGAATCGTGTGGGTTTACTTTTATGCATTTATTTGTTTTGATGAATGAATGGATGGCTTAATATGATTGAATGCATGGGAATGTTGAATTGTTAATTGTATGGTGTTTTTGGGTTAGGATTTGTTTATTATTAGATCATTGTATAAGCCATTAAAGGGCATAGGATTTATGTAATTTTATATGGTTTTTGACACCATAAAATTGTAATTCCGATCACACAAAAGTCAGAACAGAGCCTAGGATTCAAAATTCAGCCACCGCTCCTCCGAGGCCGCCCTTCGAGCCGCTGCCGGGACGTTGTACGGACTTCCGTACGAACGGGGTTCGTATGGATCCATACGGTTCCGTACATCCGGGCCCCGACAGCCCCGTTTGATGCCATGTGTCCCTGTCTTGCTGGTCCATAATTTTTTTTATTTTTCTGTTATTTTTTTTAATTTTAAAATGTTACATATTCTATTTATTAGAAATTTGATATTTAAATAATGTGATAATTTTGTTATCCTAACAAACATATATTTTTTTAAAATCTTATTTCAAAATTTAATTTTTAAAAAAATAATTGATTTTATTTAATTATTTCAGTTTCTAATTTTAATTAAAAAGAAAAATAAAAATATGATTATTTAAAAGTTTGTTTTAATTAATCAAAATAATTAAAAAATTGTTTTCTTATTATTATTCTGGACCAACAACGACACATATCCTACCAACAGTAAAGTAAAGAAGCTCGATGGAGATCAAGGCGGTTTTATTTTATTTTTTAATTTTATAAAGTGGTTGTAAAATTAGAAATACCCAAAGGCACCCGGTTCAACATTTATTGTTTATTTATTTATTTAAATAATTATTTTCATGTGATTGATGTGAGTGATAACATGTTCATGCATTTTATGCCATACATAAAAACCCACACAGCCATAATCATGCATCTCATTTGTAGAAACATGATTATTAGGATTGTCCTATATGTTTATATGAATTGTTTTGCGAAATCTATTACATGTAAATTACTTAGTTTTTTTTTTTTTTTTTGAAAACTTGGTAAAATATCACACCAATTTTTAAGTCTTTATGACTTAATTTCTTTAAACCAACTTTATTTTAAAATTGTTTTTTTAGTAAAGTTTAGATTAACATAATTGGTAATTTAAAATTAGATATGGATCTAGAAACTCGCTTTCTTTCCAATTTTAATTATGTTCATAAGGTTTAAAGATGTTATAATTAATTTGGAATTAATTAGGTTAAAAACACTTATTTTAAAATAGTGAGTGGGAGAGGGTTAATATCTCAAACATAACTCGTGATCTCCATTATTAATATAACACCGTGAGATATGAATAGCGCCTCACGACAACTTTGTTTTCGTCCCCTTAAGGAGGGTGTCTAGACATATCAATAGCAAGGTTATATTTCTTACAAAGATAGGAACTAATGATGTATTTTAGGCTTGACCGACCCTAAGGCGGCATGTCCTAAGTTAAGTCATGAACTCCGAAATAATGGGTTACACTCACAAAGCTATGATTAAGCTTTTGCAGTGGATAATCATAAATTAACCAAACTAAGCGGTACTTTAAAGTTTAAAAGAGAAAATAAAGAGTTATTTTAAGTTTTAAACAATAAAGATAAGAATGTCTTATTGTTATCCAAAAAACAGGCACGAATGACGTGGCAAGTGATTTTTGGACACGTGGCTGACACCTGGCGGAATTCTGCTAAGGTATCGACAGTAGAGATATTGCAAGCAAAAGGCAGTCGAAGTTTACCTACGACCAGTATTGTCGCAGGTTCCGCGTGTCTCATGATAATTTTATAAAGATCTTAGTCAATCCCGAGATTGACTCCCATGATTTCCTGAGTATCCGATTATTTAGGAAAGAATATCTGCAACAAATTAATGTAATCCCCCTTGAGCCTATAAATAGAGAAAGATAGCTCAAGGAAGGGACTTTTGGCTTTCGAATTATTTGAGACTAGAGTGATTCTATTTGATATATTGTCTTGTTCTTCAGAGGTTGGTGAAACTCATTGAACTCTAGTTCTTTGATCACTCCTTTGAATCCTATATCAATAACAATTCAAGTGGACGTAGGTTGTTACCAGATTCTGGGGCCGAACCACTATAAACTCTTGTGTTCTTTATTGTTTTTTGTCATCACATTCATTTCAACGTGTTTGTCCACATCAAGCAAATTTGACTCTGTGTCAGTTGGCCAAAATCAGGGTCAACACTTATAAATTCTCTAAAATTAATTTGACCAACCCTAAGGCGGCACTTTAATTGTTAGAAAATTTTATCGTGGAAATTAATCTTTATTTTATATGTTTTAATTGTGCTCATGCATCACGTTTAATTTCAGAAATTTTGATATTTCTTTTTCTAAATATAATAATATTTATTTATTCCCAGCAAAAATGTCTATTGGTGAATTATACACCGATGCCTTTCTCAAATCCTTGGTTTTTGAACCTGAAAATATGCAACACTAGTTTCGAGGCATGTTGACCATTTTTTCTTATAAGAAGATGATGTCAACGGTCTGTGAAAAACTTCCAACAGAACCACCTCTAGGTACTTGCTATGAAGCAGAAGAAAACTATGCAAATTGGATGAAATCTGATCGGTTGGCACGTTATTGCATGCTTTCAACCATGCCTAACGAAACAAAGGAAAAATATATACACTATGACTCAGCACATGAGATGTGGCGAGCAATGACAAAGGAAGTCTTTGCTGAGTGTCATCGTTTATATCAAACGAAAAAGGTAAATAAGATTTACATATATTTTTTCAACTTTGAATAGTAGATTCAAATACTATGAATATCAGATTCAAATTTTTGGATAGTAGATTCAAAAATATATGCCACTAATCTATGTTTCTTTTGTTTTTCCTTTTGCAGAATCAGAACCCTAAAAAGGAGGAAGAGACTGATGATGATTTTGAATAGCGAGTAAAGAGCTGGAGAAGTTGGAGAGTAGTTTTATTTAGTAATTTTTATTGTTAGTTGAACAATTTAAATTTCTTTATTTTGTTTTAGAAATTTTAGATTTCTTTAATCTAGAAATTTAGTTTATTATTAATAATTTTGATTATTAATGTTTGGAAACTTATTTCTAATTTTTTGTATAACATTTATTTCTTTTATTAATAAAGTAGTTATTATTTGAAGAAATTATCTATTTACTTGTTATGCAAATGCTTTGGGATAAACAAAGTTTACATACTTATAATGAATGACAAATTTTTTTTAATTCTGAATTATTTAAAACAGCTAATCCTAGATCTATTGAACTTTTTCCGACAGTGAGACATATCTGTGGCACTTGAGATTGGACCATATTGGTGTAGACAGAATAAATAGGCTTGTAAAGGATAGTCCTTTAAGAGAACCATTTATTGGATCTCTCCCTGTTTGTAAATCCCGTCTAGAAGGCAAAATGACCAAGAGACCTTTCTCTGCTAAAGGTTCAAGAGCCACAGAACCACTTCAGCTAGTACATACGGATGTATGCAATCCACTTAATGTACAAGAAAAAGGAGGTTATGAATATTTCGTCACTTTCATTGACGATTATTCAAGATATGGTTACCTATACTTAATGCAAAGAGCATCTGAAACTTTTGGAAAGTTCAAAGAATTTCAAGCAGAGGCTGAAAAGAAATTAGGTAAATCACTAAAAGCTCTTCAATCTGATCAAGGAGGAGAGTACTTGGATTGTGAATTCAAAAACCATTTATGTGAGTATGGCATTCAAATCCAACTCACTACATCTGAAAAGCCACAGTAAAATGGTGTTTCAGAAAGACAGAATAGAACGTTATTAGATATGATTAGATGAATGATGAGTTTCTCATCATTACCATTGTCATTCAGGGGTTATTCGATTCAATGTGTTCGATACATATTGAATGATGTTCCATATAAGTCTATCCAAAAGACACCCATAGAATTATGGAATGGTTGTAAACCTAGTTCACACCATTTTCGAATTTAGGGGTGTCCTGCACATGTGCTTAAAGGAAAGACCAGGAAGTTGGAAACACGATATGAAGTGTGCATGTTTGTGGGATATTCCAAAGAAACTAGAGGTGGAATTTTCTATAGTCCAAAAGAAAATAAAACATTTGTATTGACAAATGCAACTTTTCTTGAATATGACTATGTTAATAGCCACAAACCTTGCAGTAAGGTTGTACTGGAGGAGATTGTCTCGAATGAAGTTGCAAAGTCACCAACAATAACCAATGAAAATAGCAAAAGGAAACTGCTAGTTCTAGTTAGAATAGTAGAGAACTTCATTGCAGTGGGAGGGTTAGTAAACAACCCACGTACTGTGAACACGAAGTTCAAATGCTTGTGCTTGACATAATCAAAGACGATCCATTGACATTTGAAGATGCAATGAATGATTCTCACAAGGAAAAATGGCAAGAAGCCATGAACCAAGAAATAGAATCGATGTATTCGAATTCTTTCTGGGTTCTTGAAGATCCACCTTAGAATATCAAACCCATTGGTTGCAAGTGGTTATTCAAGAAGAAAAGAGGAGCGATGGGAAAGTAGAGACTTTCAAAGCAAGGCTTGTAGCCAAATGTTACATACAGACAGAAGGGGTTGTGTAACGACCCAAATTCACTAATAAGGCTTAAGGGCCTTGATTAGTATGCCGGGAGGGCATGATGGGAATTATGTGTGATTATTATGATTAAGATGTATGATTATGATTTTAAGCATGTTATATGACTATGTGAATTATGTTATGTGATAATTATGATGTGTGAATCGTACCACGTGGGTGCTGTGATACTAGTGTGATGCACGTGCCGGGACGGTCCTAGAAAGCTAGATAATGGTAACTGGTGATTTGGTAACCCGTGTAACTGTTAGTAACCATAGAGAGTAACAGGTTTTATGTGGAAAGTGGTAGAATTGCAAAGCTGGTGAAAAGACAAGTATGGCCTTGAGGTTTAGTTAGGAAGGGGTATGAGTGGAAGGGTAGAACAGTCACTTGGTAGGATAAATGATTATTAGCTGAAGGGAAAATATGATATACGTATAACATTTGGAGAAAGGGGCTTTATGCTGAATGTTGGAGACCTAGAGGAGCAAAACTAAGATGGAAGGGAGAAGCTGAATTCAGCTCTTGGAAGGAGAATTAAGGAGTGATTGAAGATGTCAAGAAAGCTTAGACCAAGAATATTCAGAGGTAAGATCTTGATTATGATATATCCAAGTTTTAGGTCTGAAGTTTAGATAATGAATGTGAATTGAGGCAAGTTGGTGGCTGGTTTTATGTAATTTCAGAATTGGGAAATCAAGGGGGAAGGAGGTTTAGAGCTGGAGGTTGGACTCATCACTCAAGGTAAGGTCTCTGTATGTTTATTAGGCTTGTTTCTGTTAAGGTATAGGGAGTTTGGAGTGTGGTTTGAGTTTGGGTTCAAGCTGTTCTTAATTTTCTGGTTTGAGTTGTTAAGTGTGAAATTCAAGAGTGGATTTTAGGATTGAAGGTGTGAGTGAGTTTGGGCATGATGTTTTTGGGTTGTTGTGAGGTTTATTAAAGGTTTAGAGTTGGTTTTGGGACTTAGGATGGAGTTTGGGGTGATTTGGAGAGGTTGGAGCTCGGGAAAATGTGAGGGAAGAACCCAGAATTCTGGGCTGCGAAGGCGTGCCGCGGCACGGGTTTTGTGTGCCGCGGCTTGGAGTCTCTGACTGGTGGGTGCCGCGGCACAAGGAAATGGTGCCGCGGCACAAGGCTAATTTCAG
The DNA here is from genome assembly GCF_963169125.1 of Humulus lupulus. Taxonomy (NCBI): domain Eukaryota; kingdom Viridiplantae; phylum Streptophyta; class Magnoliopsida; order Rosales; family Cannabaceae; genus Humulus; species Humulus lupulus. Next base: position 139,411,667 of record NC_084793.1, read on the forward strand.
GGTGTCACATTTGGCAATTTTTGGCCTTTGCTCCGGGGGTTCGGGAGATGTCTCCGGGGTGTTGTTCTAAGGTTTTGGGGGTTCCGAGAGTGTGGATTGGGTTCCGGGAAGGTAGTCTTGGATTGGTTAATGACAAAGAATATTGTATTTGTGTTGTGATTAGGACTTTGGAGAGGCTCGAGGTAGAGGACCGTGCTCGCGGCTTCGTGGCATCGGAAACCAGTGAATTGAAAGGTAAGAAAGCTGCACCTGAGTATGTGGTTAGGTTGGGACTAAGTGTTCCCTATGTTGGTATGTATTGTTATGTAAATGTGATTAACCATGTGGTCACGATGGGACTAAGTGTTCCCAATATTTGTATATCATGTCGTGAGATGGTGTTATTACGCCATGGGACATGCGATTACCGGCCTAAGGGTGTCGGAATCATTATTTGCGCACTGGGGCGCGGCTCAGCCACTGGGAGCTGAGGCAGCTTGTTTATCACTGAGCTTGGTTAAGCTGGCCAGAGTCAGTGAGTATTACACTGGGGGCGGCCCTATTGAGCCGAAGACAGTGTGCCAAATAGAGGGTGCGACTAAGGGCGCCAACCCTGAATGTTATTTGATGGGTATGACAATCTATTGGTTATGAACGTGAATGTTGTGCTATGAACATAGTTGATTGACTGTCTGGACGACAACTGTTATTACGGATTGGATAAATGTATGAAATGTTGAATTCTTGGTTGAGCATTGTGAAATATTTGTTAAGTGTTGCTGATCTTATTATGTTATCATGCTTTCTTGCTGGGCCTTGGCTCACGGGTGCTACGTGGTGCAGGTTAAGGCAAGGGCAGGCTGGACCAAGCCCGAGGTGGAGAGCTCCAAGGTGAAATGTACATAGCTAGCTGTTCGATCACCACGATCGAGGAGTGGACCAGGACAGGGACTACCTAACTGCTCGTTTTTGCCTTAGTATGGCCAGTCAGTGTATTTAAACTTTGTAACTTTTGTAAATGGCTTTTAAACTGTCATTTTTGGGATCCCATGTAAATAAACAATGCTTAGTAATGAAAATATAACTTTTGAGACCAAAACACTTTTAACCCTAGTTCCTCTACTGTTTCAGTAACACGATTTTACGTAAATAACTTGATTAGCAAGTCTGGCACCTTATAAACACACAGTGTAACGGTCTTGGCTATCCAGGACGTTACAGGTTGACTATGAAGAAACCTTTTCTCCTGTAGCCATGCTAAAATCCATTCGTATACTCTTATCCACAGCTGCGTGCATGGATTACGAGATTTGGACAATGAATGTCAAAACTGTTTTTTCAGAATGGCTACCTTGACTAAACCATTTACATGTCTCAACTAGAAGGGTTCGAATTAAAAGGTCAAGAGCAAAATGTTTGCGAGCTTCTTAGGTCCATTCATGGACTCAAACAAGCCTCTAGATCTTGGAATCTTAGATTTGATGACACAAGTAAAACATTTGGTTGTTGAACAAAATGTTGACGAATCTTATGTCTATAAACAAATCAAAGATAGTATAGTAGTATTCCTCATTCTTTATGTTGATGATATCCTACTCATTGGGAATGATTTAGAGACATTATCAAATGTAAAGAACTGGTTAGCTGAACAATTACAAATGTAAGATTTGGGAGACGCCAAGTATGTTCTGGGCATTAAGATTCTTAGAGATAGACAGAACAAAACTTAGGCATTGTCTCAAACAACTTATATTGATAAGGTGATAGAACGCTTTAATAAGCAAAACTTCAAAAAGGGTGATATGCCAACCCGTTCTGGAGTATTCCTTTCCAAGGAGCAGTGTCCCAAAATACCTCAGGAAAAGAAAGACATGAAACAGTATCTCTATGCCTCAGCAGTAGGCAGTCTAATGTACACCATGTGTGTACAAGACCTGCCATTTTTTATGCAGTAGGGATAGTAAGCCGTTATCAATCCAATCCTGGATTGAGTCATTGTATTGAAGTGAAGAATATTCTCAAGTATCTTAGAAATACTAGAGAAACTATATGCTAGTATATTCAGGTGGAGACCTGATGTAACGCCCTGGATAGCCAAGACCGTTACACTGTGTGTTTATAAAGTGCTAGACTTGCTAATCAAGTCACTTAATTGTAAACGTGCTATTGAAACTATAAAGGAACTAGGGTTAAACTGTTTTGGTCTCAAAAGTCACATTTTTCATTAAGAAACATTTCCTGCTTACACGGGATCCCAAAAATATTAAGATTAAAGACTGTTTACAAAAGTTATAAAGTTTGAATACAATATCAAGCCATATTAAGGCAAAACAGACAATTAGGCAATCCCTGTCCCGATCCACTCCTCGACCATGGCGATCGAACAGCTGGCTATGTACATTCAACCCTGCAGCTCTCCGTCTCAGGATTGGTCCAACTTGCCTTTGCCTTTACCTGCACCATGTAGCACCCGTGAGCCAAGGCCCAGCAAGAAAACACAACAACAGAGCATAAACAATCAACAGACAATTAAGTATCTCATATCGCATCACATATTCTCAACCATATAAGCATTCAGCATAATCAAGTATTCCACATACTAACATATCAACTCATATCATATATCAGTTCACAAATGATAACTAGGGCTAGCGCCCTCAGGCCGCTCCCTCCGTTATCCCACTGACTCCGGCCCACTTAAACCGAGCTCAGTGAATATTAAGCTGTCCTCAGCTACCAGTGGCCAAGCCGCGCCCTGTGCGCAAATATTGTGTACGGCACCCTTAGGCCGCTATCACATGTCCCATGGCACAATACCATCATTGAAATAATACAATTATCGGGAGCACTTAGTCCCATCACAAACATATAACCGGGTGCAGTTTTCTTACCTTTCGATTCGCTAGCGTTGATCACTTGACTCCTTGAGCACGATCCCTCTCGAGCCCTCGCGCTCACCTAAACACAACCATAGGTCAAAGTCATCATCAAACCTCAAGTCCAAAACCTCACCTCGGGACCAATCCTGAGCCCCCGGGAAGTCCTAGTTCCACCAAACAAGGTGGCGGAACCAAACCCCAAACTCTTGGTCAAAAACCCTTGCAAATAACCCTAAAATCCATTTCTGAAGACAGGGTAGCGCTACAGCGCTCTTGGGAGGGCGCTACAGTGCTACAAGCAAAAGCAAAATCCCCCAGGAAACAGGGCCTAGTGCTACAGTGCGCAAAGGCTAGCGCTGTAGCGCTAGTCACAGACAGGCAACCTCCTAATTTTCCCTCCTGCGATTTCCTCGAACCAAACTCAACCAAAACTTCTCCAAACCTTCACCAAACTCAAAAACAACCTTATTAACACACTCCACTCATCCCAAGCACCCCAAATACCCAGAACTTAAGCACATGCATCCCTAATCTCAAAATTCACCATAGTCACTTCTAGACATCAAAACTCAACAGAAACCAGCCAAAACATCAGAGTTAAAAGCTTAGAATTTCATACCTTTAATGGGATTTCGATTTCAAGACAACCTCTACACCTCCTTAGCTCGCTCTTCCTCAAACTTTGGCCTGAATTCCCTAAAGTTCCCATCAAGTTCAGCTTATGCACCATAGGTCAAAAACTAAAACCAGAAACTGAAGAAGCTACAAGGTCTTACCTCATGTGATGATATGTTCTTGCTAAACCCCTGCCAATTCTTCAAGCCTAGCTTAGGATCCTTGATGCTCAGCCTAACCTAGCCCTCCTCTGAGCTTTGCTACAGGAAAACCCAAGTAAAGTGGTGAGAGAACCACAAACCGACCCTAGAGAAAACCAACTCTGTTTTCCTCCCTTTCTCTTTTCTTTCTTTTCCTTCTTTTCTTTCTTTCCCCAGACTTCTGTAGTATTCTACCACTTCCACTAACATAAAGCCTCAGTAATACCCATCTTTAAAAAGCCAAATGACCTTAATGCCCTCCCTATTAATTGTAAACCCTTTAATCCACTTAGGGGCATTTTAGTCATTTCACCCCAATTCCCGCTAACTCCTCGAGTGTCTCTAATTTTTACCACTTAATTTCTGATACCTAATTATTCACCAATAATATTCCTCGATATCAAAATAGACCCCAATATACTCGCTAAATTCCCATTTATACCCCTAGGCTCACCCCGAGCCAGGTACAAATCCTCACCATGACTTTTTCGCTAATCTGCTCAGTAGGATCGTCTCAAGTCACAGGTCACAGATATATCCACATAATAATGTGGTCTCGACAATTATCACATATACCAATATAGTTATGCCCATAATGGCCCAAATTACGATTACGCCCTTCTAACCTAATCAGGGCCTACATGCGTACTAATACACATAGTCATGCATCTCGAATATTCAAATAGTCATATAACATGCTTTAAATCATAATCATCCATTTTACTCATTAAAGTCACACATATTTCCCATTATGCCCTCCAGGCACACTAATCAAGGCCCTTAAGCCTTATTAGCGAATTTGGGTCGTTACACCTGAACTCCAATGGTTACACTGATTCTTATTTTCAATCATACAAAGACAGTCGGAAATTGCTTCTGGATCAGTGTTTATTCTTGGAGGAGGAGCATTAGTCTGGCTAAGTATTAAACAAACCAGCATTGTAGACTCCACCACGGAAGCCGATTATATAGCTGTTTGTGAAGCAACTAAGGAGGATCTGTGACTTAAAAGGTTCTACTCCGATCTGAAAGTTGTTCCAGAAGTGGAGAAACCACTTATTCTTTACTGTGACAACAGTGGAGCAGTGGCTAATTCTAAAGAACCAAGAAGCCATAAGAGGGGAAAGCATATAGAGCAGTTTCTTGGTTCCATAATTTTAGTTATTTAAATATTAAATAAATAATGAGATATTGTAATATGATTAAAATATTATTATTTAAACAAAAATCTGATAACTGATTAGTGATTTTCAAATTGTTTAAAATAACTAAGATTTTATTTTAATATATTGGATATATTAAATATAGGATATCAGTTTTTTCAAGAACGTAACTTTTCAGGGATAGAAAAATATCTTAAAATCTCTCTCAGAGAAAGAGAATAGTGATACAAATAAAAGTCACTGTTCTTCACAAAACCTAGGTCCAAATTTTATCAGATCTCATGTGTTGAGAACATGTGATAAATAGATTTTGCCTAATATTTTGTATAGCGAGCCCACACTCGTTCTTTGTATGCTGAGAAAATTTTGGAAGATCTTGGTGTGAGATCTCAAGGATTTTGCCATACAAAAAGATAGCAGCAAGGAAGGACCTAAGGTAATTTTCTATTCATGTCTTTGATTCAATATATATATGCATGTGAAGAAGTAGATCTAGAAATCTTGTGGGATTAAATTAATAATTTGATTATTGTTCCGCTGCGTATAATCTCTGATTTGATCAATAAAAACCAACATCTTCAGCCTACTCAGCGTTCAAGGCTACCTCTAATGTTTCTGCATAAGTGGCTATCCTCTGGATCAACTTGCTATCATAGGTTTTAGTCCCTTCACGAATCTTTGAATTCTCAGCGTCTCTGTGGGTACCATGTCTACCACAAACTTAGCCAGCCTATCAAACTTCCTGGCATACTTCGTCATAGTCGAATTCCCTTGAGTAAGTGTTATGAATTCATCCACCCTTGTGGCTAGAATCGCAGGATCATAGTACTTCCTGTTGAACACTTGGATAAACTCGTCCCAAGTCATAACGTTCACATCTATAGTCTACTTCACTATATCCCACCAGATGCAGGCATCTTTCTTTAGCAAGCTTGAAGTGCAAGAGATTTAATCTTCGTTTCCCAGCCATATGTTCTAGAATGGACTCCACTGATCGAAGGCACTCTTGTGCTTCTGTTGGGTCTGGCCCGTCATCGAAGTTCGGTGGTTGCTGCTTTCTAAAGCGTTCATACACTGCCTCATAGCGAGGTTCTGCCAACTGTAGTAATTGCACTAGAGGAATGACTTGCTGCGCCACTTGTTGTTATTGCCCTGAGTTTATTTGGAACACTTCTTCCCTTCTCCTTAGCTCTGCCCTAACACAGGCATTTTCTCTTTCCAAATTTTCTTGAGTAGCAGTAGCTGCCGGATCTTCCACTATATTGTGTGCCTCTGGTACTCCTGGGGCTGCTGGGATTTCTTTATATGTGGGGGTGGCGCTACTCTTCTTACTTGCCCGCTTCCCCTTCCTCGGCCTCTGCCTCGGCCTTGGCCATTTAGTCTTTCAGATCTCCTTTGTTCCTCTCCATGTGTCTTTTCTGCTTCCACAAAAGAGAAATGTTGAAAAACTAAGACAAATAAAACCAATAGAGGTTACAACTTAGCCTATTATACTACTGTCTATTAGGTACATCTATCTAGTAAAACTACCCTATTACAATTAAGTCCAACTCGGGAAAATGGGCCTTAACATTTGAATCTTTCATGGAGGAGGCCTGGGTTCAGTATATCGTACCCACTACTATGGCCCCCTAACTTCCACTTGGACCCAAAAGATAGGAATTTAAACCCTTGCTTTATTAATTGTTATTCATGTAAATTGGACCCAATCTAATAATGCAAAGCAAATGGGCATTCACAAATGGGCTAACCCATAAGAGAGGAATTTAAACTTTACACTTTCAATTGAATCCAAAAATTCTTAACACTAACTAAAAAATAAACAATAACAAAAGAAACTAACATGTTTTAAAAAAATAACAACTAGTGAAAATATTCTAAAAAAAAATTTAACGATGTGTTCTTATATGCGTCTAATCCTTCACATTGGATCCATTGTCATACTCAGGTTCTGGTATTCTTCTTATGGCTTTAACCCTCCTAACCACACTTGAGTCTGTTGGGCTAATTTTTGAAAATAACACAAGAAAAACATTACAAACATAGTTAAAAAACAATGTGCATACTTACTTGGTAACGAGTAGGTCCTTTGTAGCTATTGTGTGTATTTCGTGGGAACGTTCAGGACCAATATAGCAGTGGGCTCTGATACCACCTGTAATACCATAATTTCTCATAGATTATCAAGAACACAGCGTTGGGTCATAATCATAAATATTGCTCTTTTAATGAATAAAATCTTGGAAATAAATACATACATGGATCCATGGTTTTCACAGAAATAAAATAATTTTCTTTAACAAAAAAATGAGCAACATTTAAATAAAACTTTAAAATAAACTTTCTTTAATAAAAATAAATAAAGAGGCCAGCTTGATCTTCCTTGACTATATGTCCCCACGAGTACATCATAAAGCTCTTAGGTCACCACTCACCACCGACCTTTCTATCCTTAATTTCCTGAGATAACATCAACATAAGGAGTGAGCTTCTAAGCCCAGTAAGGAAAATACAAACAAAAGTTAGTCATATAATCAAACATAACATAAATTCACAAGAGTCATACAAACACAAACCTCTAGGTCATATCATAGCTTAAGTCATAATTCTACATCATAAATCATACTCTAAGTCATAAGTCATAAGTCATAGGTCATACGTCATAAGTCATAGATCATAGGTCATAAGTCATAGATCATAACTATAGGTAATATATCATACTTATAATTATAATAACAGGTCAGATATAATAAAAAGATAATTGTTTATACAGGGGTGGCAATTAAGCCCCGGACATAAGTCCGTCATACACTAGACATCACTTAGGTCCGTCATAAAGTTTTGGCAACCAAGCTACCGGACATAGTCCATCATACATCATTGGACACCTTACCCCTTTATTGTACCTAAAATGTTAGGTCATACAAACATAAACTATATCATAAACTACATAAACTAAGTCATAATACTAAACTATCTAATTTTCCTTACCAAAAACTTGAATACTGAAGATAAGAGCGGGATTGAAACTCCTAAATCTAAACATAAAGAAACCATAAGTTTCTAAAGAAATAAACTTGAAGAGAAGATCTAAACCATTGATATAAGAACTTATAGAAAACCTTATGTTTCAAAGGAATTGAACACCTAACCAAAAGTCACTATCACAAGTTAGGATTTGAAGAAAAATGAAAGAATAATAGAAACTATAGTGAACTAAACCTGAAGATAAAGAATACCTTGGATAGCTTAGAACCTCGATCTATACCTCGAACACCGAAAATCACACAAAAACTTACTTCCCAAGTGTTTATAAAAGCTTTACATTTGAAAGCTTTAACCCCAAAACCCTAGTGTTTCTCTCTAGAATGAACTTAGTTTCTTCAAGGCTCTGAACAATGCTTGAATGATGAATAAAATGGCTGAATGAAGGGTCCTATTTATAGAGTTCAAGGAGTGAAACTAACACCCATTTCAATGAATAAATAAATGATTAAAAATAAATAAATTTGAATTATCTGTTCAACAGATGCCCATAACTCGGTCAACAACGTTCAGGAACGAGTCAAGGTTGTTGAGGATGGTTTTTAGTTTAGAATTTTACGAACAACTCAAATATGGAAACTGGAGCCGATATATCGCCTAGGGTAGGGGATATATCGCCCCTATTATGATACTGAGGGTTCGTGGTTTCATTCGTGCGAAGTCGACGTGTTTTTCGTATCAATCATAGGCGATATATCGGCCCCTATAGTTGCGATATATCAGCATACGCTGATATTTCAAACACGTTTTTGCACATTTCAGGATAAATTTGAAATTGATTAAAACTTACTTTGACTGAGTAAAGCGTGATCCTAATAGATAATGGAAGGTTCTAGAGCTTCTAGATCTTTCTTTTAATTAAACTATTCATCAAAAATACTTAAACCCTTAATAAAAATGCTTGTGACAAGTGTCACGTTCTTAATTATTCTATCTAAACCTTAGGTTATAATAAATAATATTCTTAGGACTATATTCATTAATCAAACATTATGATCAAATTAATATTTCTAAACCATATGCTAAACTTATAAAATCCATAACTATTTCTACGAGTTTATAAGTAAATCCCGGCTTTGACCAATATCCACGAAAACTAAAACTCTACAGCTACTACTACTGCTGCTACTATCTAGCTAAGTAAAATTCCAGGACGCTACAATCATATAGTAAATATCTTCCCTTGTTGAGTTTTCCTACAACAACAACTACTAGTCAACGATCGGAGTACCTTCATATGAAATGTTGTATGGAAGGAAGTGTAGATCACACATCCATTTGGATGAAATGGGTGAAAGGAAGTATTAGGGTCTTGAGGCGGTTTAGAGGACCATTGAGTCCACTAAGAAGACTAGAGCTCGAATGCTCGTCTCGTAGAGTAGTAAAAAAAGCTACATTGATCCTAAGCATAGGAACGTGGAATTACAAGTCAGGGACTACGCTTTCTCAATGTTTCACCATTGAAAGGAGTAAAATGCTTTGGGGAGAAAGGAAAGTTGAGCCCTAGTTTTGTTGGACCTTTTGAGATCCTGGAGAGGATCGGGCAGGTATGTAGCGCACCACATTTTATTTATTTATTTAAATTTTGTGCTTTATTTTATTTAATTGTTAAGTGTTGTGAATTATTTTATTCAATTGTTTAAATTAATTGTTAGAATTTTTTGGTAGAATTTTGTGAATTTAATTGTTAATTGTTTATTTATTTTAATATATGAATAATTGAGTTTTGGTTTAATGCACCAAGGTGCATGGTAGGTAGTGATGCACCCTAGTTATTGAGTGTGTGCATGTGCATAGTTGCGTGGTGCACTTGTGTAGAATTTTTTACACACTTTATAGTTTCCTTTTATTATATTTATTTAATTATTTAATTGAAAAAAATAAATAAAAGAAAGGGAAAGGAAGAGGAGTGGATGACATAGGTGGGAAAAAGGGGAGATTTATTTTCCATTTATTTTGTCAATCAAATAAATTAAAATAAAAGAATATAGCAAGAAGAGGAAACTTACCCATTATGTTCATTAGGTTATTTTTGGCTAAGTTAGAATAAAAAGGGAAGAGACAAAAGATGAGGCGATTTGGTGCCTTGGAGTCATCGGCCTAGTGAGAGAAGGAGACAGAGAGTGGCGAGCTAGAGAAAGAAAGAGAAGGAGGAAAAAAAAAGGTTCAATCCTAGGGTATGTTTCTTTGCACTTATGGTTTTCTAAAATCTCTTCTTATGATTCTTGGTCTTGACAAGTTTTTCCTTTTGTTGTTGTTGCTGTTGTCGTCGTCGTTGTTGTTGTTGTTGGTTTCACCTTTTCTTCATGTGGGATTTGAAACCCTAGGCTTGATCAAGGGATGGATATATATTTTTTTTTGTGTTGGTCACTTTGTGTTCTTGATTCTACAATCAAGAGAGGTAATGGATCTTTAGCCCTAATGTTATTATGTTTTTTTGGGTTATATGGATTGATGGATATTTTTTTTTATATTTTATTTTGATGCATGAGGAATTTGACCTAGTCGTGGGCTTGGGTATTCATGGTGTTTTGGCTTGTGGTCAATATAGGTTGATGATGGGGGTTGTTGTCTTGATTAGTAGATGGTTTTGATAATGTTATTGTAATCTTGTTGATAATGTAGGATTATTTGGTGGCTGAATGTTTTATGTTTGTATGATTATTATTATTTGTTAAAGAAAGGTCATGTATAAAAAGGGTTGGCAAGGGTTTTTAATTTGTGATCTACTAAAAATGATGATGGTTATTTTTTTAAAAAAACATGGAAGGTTTTGATTATTTTGGGCTATGAGGATTTCGGCCTAGGGGTGGTCATTCAAGCATGTTAGTTCACATTTATGTGTTCTTGTCATTGTAATCATAGAAACATGATAGATTTGTAAGATTTTTAAATGGGTCTATGATAATTTTGTTTTCTTTTGGATTATTAGAATGATAGAAACATGCTAGGGTTTATGTTAAATTTTGTTGATTTAATATGTATGAATAATGTATGAATTTTGTGAGGCATGATGAAAAATGATGAATTTCTTGACTTGTTAGGCTTACTGATTTTTGTGTTTAAATGGTGTAGGATATGATGAAAATAATGTTTTTTCATGCTTAAATGATTTTGCAAGTGCTATGATGTTTTTAAGAAATTAAAGGGAATTTTAATATACATTAAAATGATATTTTTACTCAAATAAATACCTATAGTTTTTTTTATATATTTTATAAGGAAAATATGAGTTTTTAATTCTATGATGGTGACTATTGAGGGTTTAAATAGTCGCTGGAAGTTTTGGTAAAAATATGAAAAGTCTTTTAAATGACAGAAAGTTTGTGTGTTGGTAGAAATAATATAACACCTAAACTATGTAAATATTAAAAATAGTATTTTTAAATGTAACCATGAGTGTTCATTTTAATGGATATGATTTTCTTTATTTTAATTAAAAAAAAAAATTAAGATTAATTTACTTGTGATTTTTAAATAAATTAAATGGTGGATGAAAGTATATAGTTTAATTGTAATGACCCAACTAATTCTAAGATCTTGGACCATTAAAAAGTACTAGACTTAGCTACTACTTTTGCAGAAAACATACATAAGAAATATTCCCTTGAAAACTCCAAAGTAAATATCGAAATACATAATGAGTGGTATGGGATCCCATTGTTTTAAAATAAAACATGACTTTAAACTAAAGGAAATTGTTTACAAAACTAAATGCAGAAAATACATAAAAACATAATTTAAAGAGACTAAAATGACGTCGTCCTCGAATCATTCACACAGTCCATCGAATCCCTTCATCCTTAATACACAAACCAAGCTGCCAAGAATCATTCTGCCGTTATAACTATTTCCTTCCATACATAAAAATAAAGGAATGAGCCTAATGCCCAGTAAGGAAAATCTACTAGCACATACAACATAAAACATAACATAAGACTACAAAACATATGACTATAAAAACATGTATTATAATGGCCATCATACTTCTTGGGGCTTGCTAGCTAAGCAATTATATGCCCATAAATTTACAGGGCTTAGTTATCTAAACAAGTCATATAAATTTATGGGGCTTGTTATCTAAACAATCATATGCCCAAGGAATATATTATTGGGGCTTGTTATCTAAACAAGTTATAGGTTTGTTATCTAAACAAATTATGTGATTGTTATCTAAACAATTTATATACTAAAACAACTAAAACATATCATACATATAACATAAACATATATCAAAACATAAAAGCATACAAAATCTATCCTATTTTCCTTACCAATACCAGAATTTATGAGAACAAGGACGAGATTTGGAACTCTCCTAAAACCAACAATAAGAATGTGAGTATTTCTAAAGAAATAGATGATGAAGAAATTAACTAAACCACCAAGAGAAGACTTACCGAAAAGAAACCTTAAGTTCAAAGAACTTGAATACCTAACCAAGAATGGAAACAATGAGTTTGGATTTGAGTAAAGATAACTAAAGGAAACTAAAGAAACCATACATAAATGAACTTAAGATTAGGAATACATTTGAATGTACTAGAATCGAACTAAACCTTGATTTTGAAAATAATCTATAAATCTCACTTCCCAAGTGTTTATAAAGCTTAAGATGACAAATCTTTTATCCCAACCTAAGTGTTTAACACTCTATAGTGACCCTAGCAGCTTGAAGGCTCTTAATACAGCTTGAAGAATGAGAAAAATAGCTGGGTACTAGGCCCTATTTATAGAGTTCAAGGAGTGGACTATCTCCTTTTAGCTTGAATAAAAATAATGAGTATTAATTGAAAAATATTTGAATATTTGTTGAGCAGGTGCTGAAGACTCGTTCAAAACGTTCAGAGGCTAGTCAAGAAGTTAAAGCTATTTTTAAAATTGAAAAACTGAGCTTTCAAAAATACATAGGTGGGGTCGATATATTTCCCCCTATAGGCGATATATTGCCTCTCCCAATATTCCTGAGGCTGGTTCGATCGTTCGTGCAATGACGTGTTTTTCGTATCTCTCGTGTGGCGATATATCGGCATACGTGAATATATTAAACACATATTTGCACTTTTTCAGCATAATTTGAATTGATTAATCAGCTTGACTGAGTAATATGAGATTCCAGGAAGTTCTGGAAGAGTCTAGAGCTTCTAGAAACTTCTATTTTTAAATTATCCACTTAAAATTCTTAAATCCTCAAATAAACAATATTGTGACAAACTTCTAGAGCTTTCTTGAACTTTCTTTTATTTAAACTATAAATAAATCCTTAAATAAATATGCACACGACAAGTGTCATGATCTTATTAATTCTATCTAAACCTTATAGTATAATAAATAACATATTTGTAATCAGCTATATTAATCAAACCTTATGTTATAATTAATATTCTTAAACTATAGGTTAAACTTATAAAATCTATAAGTGTCGCTACGAATGTTCAACTAAGTCTCGGCTTGAACCAAAATCCACAATAACTATCATACTATAACTACTACTAGCTACTACTACAACTACTACTATCTAACTAGCTAAGTAAAATTCTGGGACTCTACAATTCTCCCTTACTAAAAAGAATTTCGTCTTCAAAATTTACTTACCAAAACAATTCCGGATATCGGGCTAACATGTCCTCCTCCAACTCCCACGTTGCCTCCCGTTCAGAACTATTACTCCATAGGACTTTGACTATGGAAAAACTCTTGGATCGTAACTGCTTCATCCCTCTTGTAGGATGCTAACCGGTCGTTCCTCGTAACTCAAGTATTTCTGGAGTGCTATTGTATCATACTTGAGGACGTGAGATGGGCCTGACACATATCTACGCAGCATCGAGATGTGGAACACATTGTGGCTGTCCGCTAAAGCTGGTGGTAGGGCTAATCTATATGCAACTGCTCCCACTTTGTCCAATATCTCAAAAGGACCTATAAACCTGGGACTAAGCTTGCCTTTCTTCCTAAACTGCTTCACACCTTTCATTGGAGATATCCTTAGGAAGACTTGATCTCCGACTTTGAATTCCACATCACGCCGCTTGGCATCCGCATAACTTTTCTGATGGCTTTGACCAGCAAGCATATGCTTCCTAATCAGCGCTACTGCTTATTGAGCTTTTCTAACAGCTTCGCGACCAAGAATTCTATGTAACGCCGATCAACACCTTCTTCCATAAAGTAACTCTTAAGGGGCCATCCCAATCGTTGATTGGTAGCTATTGTTGTAGGAGAATTCTATCACTGGCAAGTGCTTGCTCCATGATCCTCTGAAATCAAATACACAAGCACGCAACATATCTTCTAGAATCTGTATGGTATGCTCAAACAGACCGTCTGTCTGAGGAAGAAATGTTGTACTAAGATTTAACTTGGTACCCATGGCTTGCTGCAAACTTCCCCAAAATCTCGATGTAAACACTGATCCTCTATCGGACACTATAGTCTTAGGGATTCCATGCAGTCGTACTATCTCCTAAACATAAATGTCTGCATATTGGTCTGCTGTGTACGTAGTCTTGACAGGCAGGAAATGAGCTGACTTGGTTAGTCTATCTACTACTACCCAAGCTGAGTCATACTGCTTACTTGTTCGTGGTAGTCCTGTCACAAAATCCATGGCTATGTCATCCCATTTCCATTATGGAATATTAAGAGATTGCAATAAGCCTGCAGACCGCTGGTGTTCTGCTTTCACTTGCTGACATACTAAGCATTTAGACACATACTCCGCTACATCTTTCTTCATTCCTGGCCACCAACACAATGCCTTGAGGTCGTGAGTCATCTTGGTCAACCCTAGGTGAATTGAGTATGGGGTATTGTGCGGTTTTTCTAAAATCTTCATCTTAATTCCATGATCATTCGGCATGCATACCCGATCCTTATATCTCAAAAACCCTTGTCCTAAGATCGAGAAATTTGTGGCCTTGCCTTCTTTAATTGCATCCATATGTGCTACTAATGTGTCATCATGCCCTTGCCTGATCCATATATCTTCTAACAAACTTGACTGGATGGACAAGTTATCCAGTTTACCAATTACTACTTCTATTCCGGCATTGATCAGCTCCTGCTGTAGTGGCTTTTCTATTCCAGCTAACGTTGCTAGACTTCCATAACTTTTCCTACTTAGCGCATCAGCAACTACGTTTGCCTTTCCCGGGTGGGATAGAATTTTGTAGTCATAATCCTTTACTAGTTCTAACCACCTGCGCTGCCTCATTTTGTGCTCGTTTTGCGTGAAGAAATACTTTAAGCTTTTGTGGTCCTTATAAACCTCACACCGTTCTCCATAAAGATAATGGTGCCAGATTTTCAACGCAGGGACCACCGCTGCCAACTCCATGTCATGTGTTGGATAGTGTTGCTTGTATTCCTTCAGCTGCCTTGAGGCGTAGGCTATTACCTTGTCATTCTGTATCAACACACCACCCAACCCTTGCTTCGACTCATCGCAATAGACTACAAACTTATCGTTGGGTGTCGGTACACAAAGTACTCATGCTGAGCATAGCTTATCTTTAAGCAACTGGAAACTCTCTCCACACTTATCAGTCCAGTTGAACCTTTTGTTGCTTCCGGGTCAGGTTGGTGAGCGGAGTAGCTATCTTAGAAAAGCCTTCTACAAACCTCCGATAATAACCTGCTAATCGCAGAAAGCTTCTTACCTCTAATGCATGCTTTGGTCTTGGCCAATCCTTCACAGCCTCTACCTTAGATGGGTTTACTACAACTCCGTCCTTGGATACAATGTGCCCGAGGAATGCTACTTGCGTAAGCCGAAATTTACACTTCTTGAACTTGGCGTAAAGTTGATGCTCCTTTAGTCGTAACAAGACCAACCTTAAATGCTCCTCGTGCTCATTTGCGTCCTTTGAGTACACCAAGATATTGTCGATGAACACTACGATGAATTTATCCAAGTATTCCTTAAAGACCAGATTCATTAAATCCATAAATGCGGCTGGAGTGTTGGTAAGATCGAAAGACATAACTAAAAACTCGTAATGCCCATAACAAGATCTAAAGGTTGTCTTGGGAATATCCTCTTCCCATACCATGAGTTGATGATACCCGGACCATAAATCGATCTTTGAGAACATGATCGCTCCTCGGAGTTGATCAAACAAGTTGTAAATCTGGGGTAGCGGGTACTTATTCTTAATCTTCACCTTATTCAGCTCGCGGTAATCTATGCACATCTGCATACTTCCGTCCTTCTTCTTCACAAATAGAACCAGTGCTCCCCATGGAGAATGGCTCGGTCTAATGAAACCCAAGTCTAAGAGTTCTTGTAGCTGCATCTTCAACTCCTTGAGTTTGGTAGGTTCCATCCGGTATGGTGCCTTTGAGATAAGCTCGGTGCCCAGTACTAGTTCGATTGTGAAGTCAATTTCCTGAGTTGGCGGCAACCCTGGTAAGTCATCGGGAAATACTTCTGGAAATTCCTTTACAATGTGGACGTTCCAACCTTTAGTGGTGTTTCCTTTACCACATCGGTGACGCTGGCTAAGAATTCTTGACATCCTCTTTCTATCATCCTCGGAGCTTTGAGAGATGATATCAGTGGTGTGCGTAATCTTGAAGCTTGTCCCATAAAGCATAATCTCTGGCCGTCAAGAATCTCGAACGTCACTTTCTTGTGTTTGTAGTCGATGGTTGCGCCATGCCTTGCTAGCCAATCCATGCCCAGTATTACATCGAAGTATTTGATCTCTAACTCTATCAGGTCTCCTTCTAGTTCTAAGTCCTCATTTTTTATCGGTACACCCCGTACTATCTATGATGATAGGACTACTTCACCCGAAGGCAACTATGTCACAAACCTAGTTCTACAAGATTTGTCTAATTTCTCTATCATTCCTAACGAGATATACTAGTATTTTGTTCCCGAATCAAACAATACTAGAACATATACTATCGAGGGTAGGAATCTGACCTGTGACCACTTTATTGCTAGTCTCAGCTTCTCCCTGGGTTAAGGCAAAGACTCTGGCAGGAACCATCTTGCTTTCCTTTTTCTCCTCTGGCTTGAGCTGGGGACATTGCTTCCTTTGGTGACCTTCCTGACCATAGGTGAAGCATCCTTTCGTGTTTTTACGACACTCACCAGGATGTTTCTTTTGGCACTTAGCACATTGCGGGTATTCTACATAACCCGGCCTATTATCTCCATTGTTCGCCCATGCCCTTTTATCGTTATCAGATTGCTTATTGTCAGGATGCCTTCTTTTCTAACCAATACTATTGTTGTTGCTAGACTGATGGCTGTTGTGGTTGTTGTTCTGACCATTCTAAGGTTGACTCTGCGGTTTAGGCTCAGGTTTACTAGCTTCCTCTTTACTAACTTTCGCCTGAATCCTTTTCTACTTCTATAGCTGTTTCTAAAGCATCATCGTAAGTAGTGGTTCTAGGGTTTGCTAGCTTAACCCCTAACTCGATCTTTGGTCTAAGTCCTCTAATGAACGTGGTCACCCTTAAAAGTCAGTTGGAACCAGCTCTGGTGCAAACTTGGCTAATCTGACGAACTTCCGAGCATACTCCGCTACAGTCAAGTTACCCTGCTTTAGACTAGTGCACTCCTCAACCCTTGTGGCGATGACTGCCGAGTTGTAGTACTTTTTTGTGGAACAGCTCCACAAATCTGGTCCAAGTCATGGTGGTGACATCGCGAGTCTGTTGAACTATGTCCCACCAAATATTAGCATCTTTCTTGAGCAGAGAAGAAACGCAAGATATGCGGTTCGTGTTGCCGAGATTCATGTGCGATAGGATCGGCTCCACATTTCTGAGCCATTCTTCCGCCTCGATGGGGTCTGTTGTCCCTTCAATGTTCGGAGTGTGTTGCTTATGAAAACCGCTCAAAATTGGCTCCATGTGCTGAGCTGGGTATGGCGCATAGTTAGCCATTGGCCATCCCCCATATGGACCAACTTGTTGGGGTGCTGGAGCCATTTACTGAGGCTATGGTTGCGGCGGAGGCTAAGTTTGAGTCTGAGCCTGTTGTCGCTATTGCTGCAGTAATTCCTCAACTTGTTGTCGTAGTCTGGCGATTTCTGCAGTGTTTTCAACCGGTGGCAGCGGCGGCGCATTTCGGTTGGCCGTAGCACGCACTCCCCTTCTGCGAACTGGAGGGGCTTCATTGATCTCAGGAGCAATGTTGGAGGCATTGAAATTCTTGTGTCCAAACCTTCTGAGCGACATCTTCAGCAAAAGTTCTAATAGTCGAGAACATGTTAGAACTTACCCTAATAGGCTCTAAGATAAAACTTAATCTAAGCAAACATAACTCGGACCTATTAATTATGATTTCATATGAAAAATTATGTAAGCCTTCTTTATGATTAGGGTGTGTTTCTAAACTTAGAAAAATAAGCCATCTTTATAATTTACTAAGTCTATTTCTAATCATCCTATATGACTTAATTCTCAGGATCGAAACTCGTCATTGTTCTAAAGTTAACCATATTGAGGGAGGGCTGGGATCAGTAAAATCGTTCCCACTACTTTGGCCCCCTAACTCTCAATATGGAACCCGGTCCATTGATTTGTATCCACCCTCACCGAACTTGGTCATTATTTATTATGATTGCAAAAGAAAATCAAACTCATACATGTCATCAAAATAACAATGATATTTATTTGGAAAAAGGTTTTTCACTAATTACAATCATAAATAAAATAAATAAAGAAACTAATCTATTCTAAAAATCAGGTTCTTCTACATCTGATCCTTCATCTAACATATCATCATCTATCTCCTCATAGTCATCATTATCTTGAGCCTCAAAATGCCCTTGAGGAAGATTCGTAAAGATTCTATGCTTTTGCTCGCTTGTGAATTGGAATTCCATTTTAGAAGTGAACCTAAGTATGAGAAAATAATATCTCACAGCTACTGGTAATTCATCTTCATCATCTATAGTCTCCCATATATCTTCTAAGGTTGCAATTACAGTAGGATAATCTTTAAAAAGTCTAATCACTATAACATATATCTCCGTACCTCTCATCATGATTTTCTTAGTTGCTTGGAGGTAACCTATCTCCCTGTGGAATAAAAGTAATCTCTGAGTGATTCTTTCTAGCACTCCTATGGTATTTTTTGGCTCTCTATTTCTTTTCAAGGCCTTAATGGCTCGGATATCCTTATAAGTTAATGCTCCATTCATTCTTAACTAAAAACATAAGGCTAAGACGTTAGCTATACATATAAACACTATAACATAAATACTTACATTGGCGGTTAGATTCGGAGCTTGAGCGTGTGTATCAAGGAGAAATCCATGCGAATGAACTGTTGCTCTGTTACCAACTGTAATGACCCAACTAATTCTAAGACCTTGGACCATTAAAAACTACTAGACTTAGCTACTATTTTTGAAGAAAACATACATAAGAAATATTCACAACTTTATTGAAAAGTCCAAAGTAAATATTGAAATACATAATGAGCGGTATGGGATCCCATTGTTTTAAAATAAAACATAACTTTAAACTAAAGGAAATTGTTTACAAAATTAAATGAGAAAAATACATAAAAACATAACTAAAATGATGTCATCCTCGAATCGTTCACGCAGTCCATCGAATCCCTTCATCCTTAATACACAAACCAAGCTGCCAAGAATCCTTCCGCTGCCATAACTATTTCCCTACATACATAAAAATAAAGGAATGAGCCTAATGCCCAGCAAGGAAAATCTACTAGCACATACAACATAAAACATAACATAAGACTACAAAACATATGACTATAAAAACATGTATTATAATGGTCATCATACTTCTTGAGGCTTGCTAGCTAAGCAATCATATGCCCATAAATTTACGGGGCTTGTTATCTAAACAATCATATACCCAAGGAATATATTATTGGGGCTTGTTATCTAAACAAGTTATAGGTTTGTTATCTAAACAAATTATGTGATTGTTATCTAAACAATTTATATACTAAAACAACTAAAAACATGTCATAATATAACATAAACATATATCAAAACATAAAAGCATACAAAATCTATCCTATTTTCCTTACCAATACCAGAATTTATGAGAACAAGGACGGGATTTGGAACACTCCTAAAACAAACAATAATAATGTGAGTATTTCTAAAGAAAGAGATGACGAAGAAATGAACTAAACCACCAAGAGAAGACTTACCGAAAAGAAACCTTAAGTTCAAAGAACTTGAATACCTAACCAAGAATGGAAACAATGAGTTAGGACTTTAGTAAAGATAACTAGAGGAAACTAAAGAAGCCATACATAAATGAACTTAATATTAGGAATACCTTTGAATGTACTAGAACCGAACTACACCTTGATATTGAAAACACACTATAAATCTCACTTCCCAAGTGTTTATAAAGCTTAAGATGATAAAGCTTTTATCCCAACCCAAGAGTTTATCACTCTATAGTAACCCTAGCAGCTTGAAGGCTCTGAACACAGCTTGAAGAATGAGGAAAATGGCTGGGTACTAGGTCCTATTTATAGAGTACAAGGAGTGAACTATCTCCTTTTATCTTGAATAAAAATAATGAGTACTAATAGAAAAATATTTGAATAGTCGTTCAGCAGGTGCTGAAGACTCGGTCAAAACGTTCAGAGGCTAGTCAAGAGGTTAAAGCTATTTTTAAAATTGAAAAACTGAGCTTTCAAAAATACATAGGTGGCGACGATATATCACCCTTATAGGCGATATATCGCCTCTCCCAGTATTCTCGAGGCTGGTTCGATCGTTCGTTCAACGTCGACGTGTTTTTCGTATCTCCCGTGTGGCAATATATCGGCCCCTATGTTGTGATATATCGGCATACGTGAATATATTAAACACGTAATTGCACTTTTTCAGCATAATTTGAATTGATTAGTCAGGTTTGACTGAGTAATACGAGATTCCAACGAGTTTTGGAAGAATCTAGAGCTTCTAGAAACTTCTATTTTTTAATTATCCACTTAAAATGCTTAAATCCTCAAATAAACAAGATTGTGACAAATGTCAGGCTCCTAATGGTCTCGGGAGATTCTAGAGCTTTCTTGAACTCTTTTTTTAATTTAAACTATAAATAAATCCTTAGATAAACATGCACACGACAAGTGTCATGATCTTATTAATTATATCTAAACCTTATAGTATAATAAATAACATCTTTATAATCCGCTATATTAATCAAACCTTATGTTATAATTAATATTCTTAAACTATAGGTTAAACTTATAAAATCTATAAGTGTTGCTACGAGTGTTCAACTAAGTCCTGGCTTGAACCAAAATCCACAGTAACTATCATACTATAACTACTACTACTACTACTACTACTATCTAACTAGCTAAGTAAAATTCTGGGACTCTACATTAATAAATTGAGTTTAATTATTTGATTATCACATATGAATTTATACTACATAAAATTTAGTCTTAAAATAATACAATCAAAATATATTTTTCTCATACCTAAAAACTATATTTTCTCACATAAATTTTGTAATTTGATTACTTTAGAAAAAATTGTGATTTTCTAAGGAAACATGATAATTATAATTATTTTAAATAATGTTAAGCCTTAATTATTTCTGTGTAATTTAAAATAATAAATGAATTTATTATTTTTTTCCTAGCTAAATAAATTATTTTTATGAAATAAAAATAATGTTTTAGAGGTTTAATCAACTTAGTGATTTTAAAGAGATAAATAATGGTAAGGAAAGTAAGTTGCTAAATTCTTGTTTGAAAACGATAAAAATAAGCGTGTAGGAATTATCGTTTTTAACGTCACTTTTTAACCATGTATGCATGTCGCATGGAAATGCACTTTTACGTTAAAAAATATGTCTAATATTCAACCATATGATTTTTACTTAAAAACCATGCATGTAGAATAGGTATAATTTGCATTATTCTTTTGGTGATTTTATGTGTAAATATGCATGTTTGGAAAATATGTGAAGTTTTCACCAAGTGTGCATGACCCATGCACACATGGGGTATATGAGTTGGGCACAAGATAGTCTTATGTGACGCTAAAGAATGTTATTTGATTATGGTTATAGGCTCGTTGTGAAGTTTGTCAGTTTTTGTTTTGCTTGGACCTGAGGTAAGGAAGTTAGATAGAATTCTATTTGTTTATGTTATGAACGGTTTGATTGGCTTGTATGAATATAAATGTTATATATGGTGATGTACCATGTATGAAATGCTAATCCGATATGATATGATGATTGTAGAAATTCATGTAGTCTTCCTTGGCTTTCAGATGACTAGATTGCATGTATTTATGTATGTTGTATGATATGTAATGGTTGTTAGTGTGTTGAACTTGACACAACAAAGAGGTTACTATGAATATGAAGACGTAACCCGAGTTACTAAGGATATAAACACGTGACTCATAGGGAGGACGCATCGAGGTTATTCAAGGACCAGAGTTCCTGCTTACCTCAAGATGTGACATGGAGAAGATAGGGGGCCATGTTCACAAAGATATGATGATGATGCTTATGATGATAATGCTCATGATGATTATGTATATGATGATAATGCTTATGATGATAATGTCTATGATGATGATGGTTATGATAATTATGTTTATGGTGTATAACGATGTATGAATGTGAATATGTTTTGTTGTGTTTACTTGTGTGTTGTTTGTACTTCCTTACTGGGCTTTTAGCTCACCCCCTTACATTCCCTTCCAGGTAACAAATAGGATTTCTCTTTGGCACGCGTGGTGATGTGGGGAGTTCCGACGACAGAGTGTGTATGGCATGGGGGTATCCTATGGGCGAACAAATGATCAACTTAATGCCAATTTCTAAAGAACAATGTTATATTTTTTTTAATTTTTCAGAACTTATCAGTGGAACTTGAACTTTATTTATTTTTAAAATGTTCCATGAAAACTATTATTTTTATTTTAAACTATTAAGCCCAACTTGCATGTTTTAGCAAGGCCCCACTGGGATTTTTTATATAATAAGTGGCTTTCTTCTATAAGTTTATGAGCATGTAAAAGTTTTACAAAGTATTAGATTAGGGCATTTTACAAATGGTATCAGAGACAGTCGTCTATGTTTCCAAGGACCCTCCCTATACACGCTAAAGACGGTAAAATCTCACCTCACTCCATTGTAAGTATTTGTTTTATGTGCTATTACTTGTTTTTGTTTTATTTAATTTTATAGTTTCGTAACTGCAGTATAGTTAGACGCCTCCCGTTTTGAAAACTATTAAGAAACAACTACTCAAGGAAATTCGCGCAATACCCAAGGTCCAGCTTGAGGAGGATCCCTACGATTGGAAGATTAAGGTGTTAAAAAGAACAACTGTGGTTTATGATCGTATTCAAGGGATCACGAAAAAAAAGGAGCTTTGCTATGGCCCAGAGAGAAAAATTGGGTGTTGAGGGAAGCAATGTCAATGTACTCTGAGGCCCTTCTCCAGTTGGACAGAGCATGGCACGACATTGTTCAAGACGACCTGGACTTTAGTACCATGGAATACGTAATATACGATCTTATAAACAACTAAGATTTTAGTTGTGAGGAGCTAGTGATGGTAAAGATGAATAACGAAGAGATAGAGGAGTGTTTGGAGACAGTACAAGATTTTGAAGGAGCCTTGGCAAGTCAGGAGGTAACTCATGCCATACCACGAGTGACCGCTAGGATGAGGGTGATGGCGAGCGCTCCCGACTACTTTCACATCCCAGAGTCTTTGATTACAGATCAGGAGACGAGTCTGCAGTTAAGGACTAAAGTCTGTCGCATAGATCGTTCCATGAAATGTTAATGAATAAGATGGCATTTTTTTTTAAAAGGACCCGGATTTATGTTTTTGGTTATTAAACACTTTATGAATTTTTTGAATTCTTGGAATAATTTAGAACACTTTGAATGCTATGGTTTGATATTTTTCCTCTTGCAATGTATAATTTTCACGAATATCTATCAAACCATTATGCAAATTTTCCTTCCTTATGATTTTCTTTTGATGCCTTAGAATCTCATAATGTAGATAGGAAGAGGAGGCAAGGGAAGAGGAGGAGGCTGAGGAAATGGTGTCTCCACAAGGTCTAAAGCCATGACAACCCCTGACATAGAATTGCCATCAGTCCAACCAGCAGCACCATCTGTGGACCTGGCCGCAGAAGTTAGTGAAATACATAATGGCTAAATAAATTATTTTTATGAAATAAAAATAATTTTTTAGAGGTTTAATCAACTTAGTGACTTTAAAGAGATAAATAATGGTAAGGAAAGTATGTTGCTAAATTCTTATTTTAAAACGATAAAAATAAGTGCGTAGGAATTATTGTTTTTAATGTCACTTCTTAACCATGTATGCATGTTTCATGAAAATGTACTTTTACGTTAAAAAATATGTCTAATATTCAACCATATGATTTTTACTTAAAACCATGCATGTAGAATAGGTATAATTTGCATTATTCTTTTGGCGATTTTATGTGTAAATATACATGTTTGGAAAATATGTGTAGTTTTCACCAAGTGTGCATGGCCCATGAACGCATGGGGTATATGAGTTGGGCACAAGAAATTCTTATGTGATTATGGTTATAGGCTCGTTGTGAAGTTTGTCAGTTTTTGCTTTGCTTGGACCTGAGGTAAGGAAGTTAGATAGAATTCTATTTGTTTATGCTATGAACGGTAAGATTGGCTTGTATGAATATAAATGTTATATATGGTGATGTACCATGTATGAAATGCTAATCCGATATGATATGATGATTGTATAAATTCATGTATTCTTCCTTGGCTTTGAGATTACTGGATTGCATGTATTTATGTATGTTGTATGATATGTAATGGTTGTTAGCGTGTTGAACGCGACACAACAAAGGGGTTACTAAGGATATGAAGACGTAGCTTGAGTTACTAAGGATATAAAGATGTGGCTCATAGGGCAGGCGCGCCTAGGTTATTCAAGGACTAGAGTTGTTGTTTACATCAAGATGTGACATGGACAAGATAGGGGGCCATGTTCACAAAGATATGATGATGATGCTTATGATGATAATGTTTATGATGATTATGTATATGATGATGGTGCTTATGATGATAATGTCACCCTCCAAGCCTCGTACCTCACGAGACCTTCTCTCTAGATCTTGTCCTCAGTGCCCTCAAGAGTAAGGGCCTTCTCTACCACTTGAGCATAAGTGGTCACTCTAGGCATACAGGTAATTCTGACATCCTGGGCTATCATAGGGTTTAGCCCCCGAACAAACCTTTCCTTCCCAGTCACATCGATTGGCACCAAATCAAAGGAGAACATGGCCAACCTGTCGAATTTCAGAGCATACTCTATGACTGACATGTTGCCCTAAACCAAATTCATAAACTCATCCATCTTCACAGTTTGAACTGTTTCATTACAATACTTATCATCAAAAAACTCATTGAACTCTTCCTAGTTCATCACAGCTACATTCCGGGTCTGAGAGACTACCTCCCACAAAATTCGGGCATCATCTTGTAGCATATTCATGGCACTTGCATCCCTATCATTACCTGCCACCCTCATGAAGTCAAGGATGGAGGTGATCATGCCTATCCACTACTAAGGCCCGAGTGGAACTAGGCCTTCCACAAATGTTGGAGGGTGCTGTTTCCAAAACCTCTCTTATAATGATTCCCAACATTTTTCAACCTTTGGCTGTTCAGAACTGGTACCTCTACAGGTTGTGTAGGCGGGGCAGCATTCCCTTGCAAAACTTAATGTCTCAATTGACTGATCTCTTCTTCTTGCCTCTGAAGTCTTACATGCATATCAACAAGCCCGTATTGCCAGTCCAGAGGGGTAGGGGGGGGGGGGGGTTCTGGCCTTGATTATCACCTCTAGCCTCAATATACTTATAACAAAGTCTGTTTGATCGCCTTGGACGTATAGCTTCCATGTATGCTCGCCATCAATGACTCGACTTATCAGGCAATGATAACATATCTAGAAACTGCCCCATGGTCCAAATCGAACAAAATAGAACATACACATGAAACAACAATGCTAATAAGAATTTCTATCACACTTACATTTAGCAACAATGCTAATAAGCATTTCTTTAGTATTCACCTAGCTGCCAAGGGCCAGGCATTATTATTATATTTCATGTTCCCTATTATAGCATGTAGATAAAGCATATAGCTCACTTAAGCAGTCAAAAACATATTCAACACCTTAATTACCGAACCGTGAGTCGAGCTTGTCTTTAGTAGTGAGTGTACATATTAAGTTCATCTTGAGGAAACATACAGCCTTGGAAGCTCTGATACAATGTGTATTTAAAATGGTGCTTAACTCGATAAGTGAGTCATTTGGACTTGAAAGTGTAATTAAGAATGAACAATGGTATGGGTACTAAAAATATTGGTAAAAAGAGTTAGACTTTCCATTAAAATTTTTAATATATACAAGGGATCCCAAAATGAGTTTTTTTAAACAAAAAAATACAAATTTAACCAAGATTACAAAATAGCCAACCTAAGCAGCAAAACTAGACATAAACCCTATGTCCCTCAAAAGTATCTCAACCATGGAAGTTGTTGACGGTGAGAACTCGTCAACCAAGTTAAATTAGCAAAACAAAAATGTAGATATTATCAAAAGGAAAGCTTTAGAAATCTACGTAGAAACTCCAAGAATAATTGCAGAAGAAAAATGGTGAACTCAATTTGTATTGATTATGGTGCAATGCTACAATGATTTTTCCAACCCCCTCCAATGTTGGAGTAGGGTTCCCTTTATAGTGGGCTCTAATGACCCTTGATACAGTG
Source organism: Humulus lupulus (assembly GCF_963169125.1). Classification (NCBI taxonomy): domain Eukaryota; kingdom Viridiplantae; phylum Streptophyta; class Magnoliopsida; order Rosales; family Cannabaceae; genus Humulus; species Humulus lupulus. The sequence goes on from NC_084793.1 coordinate 139,438,337, forward strand.
TGGTCCAGGGGACCAGATGGTACACAAGTACATTCTCAAGAGAGTGGTATCAGGTGTAGTGATGTTGGGAGAGTGGTGGTCGGCTCTAGTGCATGTCAGAGACGTGGAGGTGGTGCTACCATTACTCGTACTATCCCTAACCGCCACTACTTGTCGGGTACAGGTGTCAGGTCTGTCCCTTAATCCTTGCAAGCATGTACGTACCCCTTTAGAGGTACCATGTTCGTATTTTTTGTCTCTTGTGGGCCACCTTGAATGACATATCTGGTTGGCCTTCTTCTAAATGGTTCTAATTGGCTAATTGAAGAGAGTGCACTTCGTTGGTGGCCCCAACCTCACCAAGTGACATAGGGCCTATTCTACGAGGTTGGTATAGCATGTTATTAGGCTAGTGAGGTTTCACGAGGATGTGCGAAGGTCCTGGCACCGTGTGCACCCGTGAGGCGTAAGGTGTCATCTACACCTTCAAAGCAACATGACCGCGAGGCGCGAGGCTGTGGGAGCACCTATGCGCCTTGGCCCCTAGGAGAGGCCCTTTGGGGCGAGGCCTTTATGCATGTGAGGCCCTTGGGCGAGACTCATTGGGGCGAGGTCACCATGCACGCGAGGCCCTTGGGCGAGATCCTTTGGGGCGAGGCCACCATGCACACGAGGCCCTTGGCCGAGATCCTTTGGGGTGAGGCCACCATGCACGCGAGGCCCTTTGGAGCGAGGCCTTTATGCGTGCGAGGCCCTTGGGCGAGACCCATTGGGGCGAGGCCACCATACACGCGAGGCCCTTGGGTGAGACCCATTAGGGCGAGGTCACCATGCACACAAGGCCCTTGGGCGAGATCCTTTGGGGCGAGGCCACGATGCACGTGAAGCCCCTGGGCGAGGCCCTTTGGGGCGAGGCCTTTATGCATACGAGGCCCTTGGGGGTGAGGCCACTATGCATGTGAGGCCCTTGGGGACGAGGCCACCATGCACGCGGATCTCAGGTGACGACGCGAGGCCACGCGCGCGCGGATCTGGTGGTATTGCGAGGCCAGCGCGTACATAACCATGCGGCGTCACGAGGCCAGCGCGCACAGCCCTTGGTGACGCCCGAGGGGCTCTTTGTGAGGCTAGGTCTTTCTGGGTGCATGGGGGCTCAACACGCTGAGAATTTTCGTCGAGGTACACTGGTGTTGGACATGTCGGGAATAGCCTCATGTGCCTCTTTTGCGAGAAGAAGATCCCCCATGGAGTTCGTGGCAGAAGTAGGTGTCTAGGCGTTTGGGGGACCTTGGCACGTGCTTTGGATCTTTCACAAGCATGGAGTTTTGAGCATCCACACTTGCCCCCCAGTCTAGGAGAGGACCTTTAGGTGATTTGGTAGACTTTCCTATTTGATTCTTATAAATAGGCCCTCATGCCAAGTTTATTAGTTACACTCAATCTTCTTAGCTTAGTGGTATTTAGACTTTTGCTCCTTTCAAGAGGTAAGGGGTTCAATCCCCCCCAACCTCGCTTTTATTATAGTTTTCTCCTTTTTTTATATATATATTTGGGCTAATTTTTGGTATGTCTATACCCCTTCATATATTTGGAGGCTAACACATCTTTTCTGTTTATTTTTGCAGACGCGCACTTTCGACCATTTGGCTCTTTTTGACCGTGACGGTACTTTTGGCCCTCCAACCTCCTTTTGACCAGGACAGCGTCTCATTTTTTCTGCTTGAGGTATATTCTCTTTTTCCCTTATTTTCATTGGGTTCACATTGGCACCACTCAGGATGGGGTACTTTGGCCTGAGCCCGTCGTGAGTTAGTCTTGAGGCATGATTCCTTATTCACACCCCGTGGCGGGTCATTTAGAGTGTTTGTGCCTAGAAGTTTTGAGCCCATTCCTTTGTGTTTTGTAGCAATCCTCTCATTTATACGTGAACCCCTTTTTGCTTTCGGGACGAGGTCTCATGGCCAGTGACGGTCCGTTCGGCATACCTCCGGGGGTTGAGTTTGTTGACTTGTCTTCAGATTCAAAGTCCCCTGAGGAAAACCCTTACCAAGACTATGACTCCTTAAGGCAGGCCCGCATTCGTCATCTTGAGCACATGGCTGAACTTAGGAGTAAAATTTGGGTGGTGG